>NW_023995758.1:0-87050 GCF_015586225.1 Lucilia sericata | reverse complement strand
TAGTTAGTTTTCGTTTCGTTGTTCGTTCTTTCTAGTTTTTCTTAGTTAGTTAGTTAGTTAATTCAAACACGTTTAGCCAAGACATAAACCAAGACGAACTCTGTAGAATTGCCAACCTACTTTGTTCATAGCAGCATTTTGAACAAGACATGATAGAATATTACGAAATATTATATCAGTTTTGTATCATGTTTCCTACTTCTTTTGATAATTTCAATATTTGCAAAATGACATATGATTTGCTCTAAAGCAGTTGGCATCACTTGCAACACGTGCTCACCATTGTAAAGGTAAACATTAGCATGTCAAGACAAATAATTGATCAGTTAGAAGAAAAAAGTATAGAAATATTAAACCTAATGTTTACTTTATTTTAAAGGGGGGTTTGTTTTTTTACAAAATCTTTAAAAACAAACATTCAATAATTAATCCATTTGTGGTTTCTTGTAAAAAAACACAAACTCTAGATTACTTGGTGTTTTTTAACCACTTAAAAACGAGTAAATTGATTTTTATTTTAAGTAGGGCCTTTGACAATTTTTTTTTTTTTTTCAAAAACTAAATCCATTTCTTTGGCTTTTGAAAAATATCCCAGCATTTTCTTATCAATTTCTTAAAGTCAAAATCCATTAGGCTTACAAAGTAAAATAAAGAAAAATATACCCTTTTCACGCTATGACTGCATCATACAACTAAATCGTTATAGGCAATCAAAATCAATGATATTGGTTTTTGATAAATACCCATCTTCCTTGGCATCTTTAGCCATCATCTTCATCAACCCCAATCAAGCCAACTAACCAACCAACCAACCAGCTGCAAGGCTTAAGACAGGAAAAACAAACCATTGCTGGGGTCGTCGTCATCGTCTTGTGTCTTTTCTAATCTCTAAACAATCTTTGATTTGTTTTCTTTAAAAACAGCCTTAGAATAAGTAATACAAATATAAGAAAATAGAAAAAGAAAAATTCCTAATACCGGTATCATAAGGGTGATAAATGAAAATACAATATTCCAAACAAACCTAAATACACGACTGGCCTAGTAACGTAATACCCCAGAGGAATTGCAATAAATAGAAACAAATAAGTAGAATTGTTCGAAAAAAAAAACAAAAAGAAAAGAAACCATATAAATAGAAAATAGAAATAAAACAATAACACACGGGTTAATTCTAGGATATAGATTTTGTTTTGTTTTCTTATTTTTCGGGGAGTAAAAGAAAATAACCTCAAATCTTGCCAAAAAAAAAAAAAAAACATAATCAGAAAAAATAAACAAATAGACCTTAGAAATCTTCTTATAAGTTGCATTAACAAAATTCCCTTAAGTGTAAAATGGAATAAAATGAAACAAAAAAGTTAAATATTAAGAATAATGTTAAAGTTGTTTAAAATTGACATTAGATTTGTCAAAATTAGGAAAAGATTTGTAAGAAATTATGATAAATATTCATAGACTAAAATTGTTATAAAAACAAACAAAAAAGACACTATTTGTTAATCAAATTTATGTGTTCAAACTTTCAATTCCTGGTTCTGAACTGCACTACGATCATAATTAATTTATGTTTAGGTTGGCAGCTCGCTAAAGTATCTGTTGGTTTATGTCTACGATTAATTGGTTTATGTAGTTAATAAGAAATGTAGCAGTATTGCCAGACTTAATTTTTCATGAAACATGTGCATCGACTAGACTTTGGTCTATAATACAGTCTAGTTCATAGAGTAGGCTATAGTCAAGTCTGTAGTCCACTTAAGTACAGACTATAGTCCAGTCTATAGTCTAGTCTAAAGTCTAGTCTATAGTCTAGTCTATAGTCTAGTCTATAGTCTAGTCTATAGTCTAGTCTATAGTCTAGTCTATAGTCTAGTCTAGTCTATAGTCTAGTCTATAGTCTAGTCTAGTCTATAGTCTAGTCTAGTCTATAGTCTATAGTCTAGTCTAGTCTAGTCTAGTCTATAGTCTAGTCTAGTCTATAGTCTAGTCTAGTCTATAGTCTAGTCTAGTCTAGTCTAGTCTAGTCTAGTCTAGTCTAGTCTAGTCTAGTCTAGTCTAGTCTAGTCTAGTCTAGTCTAGTCTAGTCTAGTCTAGTCTAGTCTAGTCTAGTCTAGTCTAGTCTAGTCTAGTCTAGTCTAGTCTAGTCTAGTCTAGTCTAGTCTAGTCTAGTCTAGTCTATAGTCTAGTCTAGTCTATAGTCTAGTCTATAGTCTAGTCTATAGTCTAGCTATAGTCTAGTCTATAGTCTAGTCTATAGTCTAGTCTATAGTCTAGTCTATAGTCTAGTCTATAGTCTAGTCTATAGTCTAGTCTATAGTCTAGTCTATAGTCTAGTCTATAGTCTAGTCTATAGTCTAGTCTATAGTCTAGTCTATAGTCTAGTCTATAGTCTAGTCGTCTATAGTCTAGTCTATAGTCTAGTCTATAGTCTAGTCTATAGTCTAGTCTATAGTATAGTCTATAGTCTAGTCTATAGTCTAGTATAGTCTAGTCTTTAGTCTATTCTATAGTCTAGTTTAGTCTATTCTATAGTCTAGTCTATAGTCTAGTCTATAGTCTAGTCTTTAGTCTATTCTATAGTCTAGTCTATAGTCTAGTCTATAGTCTAGTCTATAGTCTAGTCTATAGTCTATTCTATAGTCTATTCTATAGTCTAGTCTATAGTCTAGTTGTAGTCTAGTCTATAGTCTAGTCTATAGTCTAGTCTATGGTCTAGTCTATAGTCTAGTCTATAGTCTAGTCTATAGTCTAGTCTATAGTCTAGTCTATAGTCTAGTCTATAGTCTAGTCTATAGTCTAGTCTATAGTCTAGTCTATAGTCTAGTCTATAGTCTAGTCTATAGTCTAGTCTATAGTCTAGTCTATAGTCTAGTCTATAGTCTAGTCTATAGTCTAGTCTATAGTCTAGTCTATAGTCTAGTCTATAGTCTAGTCTATAGTCTAGTCTATAGTCTAGTCTATAGTCTAGTCTATAGTCTAGTCTATAGTCTAGTCTATAGTCTAGTCTATAGTCTAGTCTATAGTCTAGTCTATAGTCTAGTCTATAGTCTAGTCTATAGTCTAGTCTATAGTCTAGTCTATAGTCTAGTCTATAGTCTAGTCTATAGTCTAGTCTATAGTCTAGTCTATAGTCTAGTCTATAGTCTAGTCTATAGTCTAGTCTATAGTCTAGTCTATAGTCTAGTCTATAGTCTAGTCCTATAGTCTAGTCTATAGTCTAGTCTATAGTCTAGTCTATAGTCTAGTCTATAGTCTAGTCTATAGTCTAGTCTATAGTCTAGTCTATAGTCTAGTCTATAGTCTAGTCTATAGTCTAGTCTATAGTCTAGTCTATAGTCTAGTCTATAGTCTAGTCTATAGTCTAGTCTATAGTCTAGTCTATAGTCTAGTCTATAGTCTAGTCTATAGTCTAGTCTAGTATAGTCTAGTCTATAGTCTAGTCTATAGTCTAGTCTATAGTCTAGTCTATAGTCTAGTCTATAGTCTAGTCTATAGTCTAGTCTATAGTCTAGTCTATAGTCTAGTCTATAGTCTAGTCTATAGTCTAGTCTATAGTCTAGTCTATAGTCTAGTCTATAGTCTAGTCTATAGTTTAGTCTATAGTCTAGTCTATAGTCTAGTCTATAGTCTAGTCTATAGTCTAGTCTATAGTCTAGTCTATAGTCTAGTCTATAGTCTAGTCTATAGTCTAGTCTATAGTCTAGTCTATAGTCTAGTCTATAGTCTAGTCTATAGTCTAGTCTATAGTCTAGTCTATAGTCTAGTCTATAGTCTAGTCTATAGTCTAGTCTATAGTCTAGTCTATAGTCTAGTCTATAGTCTAGTCTATAGTCTAGTCTATAGTCTAGTCTATAGTCTAGTCTATAGTCTAGTCTATAGTCTAGTCTATAGTCTAGTCTATAGTCTAGTCTATAGTCTAGTCTATAGTCTAGTCTATAGTCTAGTCTATAGTCTAGTCTATAGTCTAGTCTAGTCTAGTCTATTAGTCTAGTCTATAGTCTAGTATTTAGTATAGTCTATAGTCTAGTCTGTACTCTAGTATTGCCTATATTATAGTCTATAGGCTAGATTATCATATTCTGCTGTATTTAAGAGCAGTGATTTGTTTTGTCAGAATCCTTTTCACAATTTTTTAAATTTTAAATTTTTATTAAATGCTAATAGTTGTAGCTTGAAGCTTTCTTCATTGATTATTTTCTTAATTAAATGCTAATGCTAGAGAAAATCTACCAAAATTACTGCTGCTATTATTAACTTATAAAAAAGTATCAAATTTTTTCAAATGTAACGCATCAAAATACAAGTATTACCAGGACAACTGTAAAATTTACAATACAAGCTTTTTTATCTAAATTTTCTTTTATACCCTCCACCACCATCAGTGGTGATAGAGGGTATATATAACTTTGTCATTCCGTGTGTAACACCAAGAAATATTCATCTGAGACCCAACAAAGTATATATATTCTGGGTCCTTATGAAATTCTGAGTCGATTTAGCTATGTCCGTCTGTCCGTCCGTCCGTCCGTCCCTCCGTCCGTCCGTCCGTCCGTCCGTCTGTCTGTCTGTCTGTCTGTGTAAAACACGCTCACGTTAAAACGAAGCAATATAATTTAAACCAAATTCACCCAAAACATTCATTATTATCCGGTACAGTTTGGTATTGAAAATGAGCAAAATCGGTTCACATCGGGAAAAGTTATGAATCAAAATTTAAAACAACTCCGAAAAAAATAAGCATTTTTTACACATTCTGATGTAATTTTCTCGAAAACTATGCAAGATAATTTCATGAAAGTCATCATACATTCGTTTCTACACAAGACATTTATTTCTGCTGAAAATTTCCAGAATCGGTCCATAATTTCATATACCTCCCATACAAAAGTACATATTCCCGGAAAATGAGTTTTTTGTTAATAACTTCCGTCAGAATGTTGATATCTTCACAAAATTTTACAAATTAAAATCTTATGTCAATAGAATTCATCTAAAGAAAAAATTTTCTGGATCGGTCCATAATTGGACATAGCTCCCATACAAGGTCCCCTCCCGAAAATCACTTAAACGCGCATAACTCATTACCAAATTAAGATATCCATATAAATTTGGAATAAGTATTGCTCATATGCACAGAAATATTACTGTGAAAGTTTTTTCCGATCGGTCCATAATTGGTCATAGCTCCCATACAAGGTCCCCTCCCGAAAATCACTTAAACGCACATACCTCATTACTAAATTAAGATATCCATATAAAATTTGGTACAAGTATTGCTCTCATATACAAAAATATTTCTGTGTAACTTTTTTGCGATCGGTCCATAATTGGTCATAGCTCCCATACAAGGTCCCTTCCCGAAAATTACTTAAACGCACATAACTCATTACTAAATTAAAATATCCATATAAAGTTTGGTACAAGTATAGCTCTCACATATAAAAATATTACTATGAATTTTTTTCCCGATCGGTCCATAATTGGTCATAGCTCCCGTACAAGGTCCCCTCCCGAAAATCACTTAAACGCACATTACTCATTACTAAATTAAGATATCCATATAAAATTTGGTACAAGTATTGCTCACATATACAGAGATATTATTATGGAAGTTTTTTCCGATCGGTCCATAATTGGTCATAGCTCCCATACAAGGTCACCTCCCAAAAATCACTTAAACGCACATAACTCATTACATAATATTGATATCCATACATTTAGCACAAATATTGCTCTTATATACATAAAAATTATAAAATTGCTTTGCAATCGGTCCATATTTGGTCATAGGTCTCATACTAGGTCCCCTCCAGAATATCACTTAAATGCACAATATTCATAGCCAAATAATGATATAGATACAGAATTTTGAAATTTTGTCTTTATATACATAATTGGTCATAGCTCCCATACAAGGTCCTTTTACGAAAATCCCTTAAACGCACAATACTCATTACCAAGTAAAGCTATTGATTCAAAATTTGGCACAAATATTAGTTTGGTATACAAAAATTCTATTTCAAGGTTTTTTCACGATCGGTCCATAACATGGGTGCGGTCGGTCCCATGCAAGTGTCCCTTCAGAAAATTACTTGAACACACATTACTTATTACTAAATTACGATATAGATACAAAATTTGACTGAAATATAGCTTTTATGTACAGAAATTTAGCTTCCCATACTAGGTCCTGCCCCTAATAACAATTTGTGTAGAACAAAATTATATGTATGTATTTTGAAAATCCTTAAATCTTTCACACACATGCATACATGCACATTATTAAATATAGTTAAAGCATATCTAAGGGCGCTATAAAAATATAAAAGAAAATGGGGTTTGTAATGTTCAACAAATCTTGGAATTGTAACAGATTTAAGCTGTTTAAATCTTGGGGTTTTTCTATTTAAGACATGAGAAAATTTATTTCTACAAATATTTGATCAATTAAAAAAGTATTAATATAAAAGTAGCTGGTGGAGGGTATTTAAGATTCGGCTCTGCCGAATATAGCACTCTAACTTGTTTTTTCGTAATAAACATCATATTTTTTTTCAATTATATAAACTGACAATATTGAAACAAGACAACGCAAAAAAAACACACACAAAATCCTTAAATTACCATCAACAACAAGTAATGAAATTTAATTCAATTTTTCATCTAATACTTATACTTTTTTTAAGGATAAAAATAAATTTGACTTTTACCACCCTCGCCCTCCAAATAATAGATGTGGAAAATGAAAAACATCAGGTTGTTTGCTTTCCGACTAGGATTTGTTTTTCATTTTCCTCGCATATGCTAGAATTTTTGCTCATTCCTACTTATGTGTGTGAGTGCAGAGAGTAGTAGTAAGTACATGTTAAATAAACAGCCAGGATAATGAACAGAAGTCATAAAATAAGAGAAAAAGATGTTCGGTGTTTAACATACATAAACAAAACGGATATAACATGAAAATCATACTATACTTTAACCAAAAGTATAAGTAAAATGGAAAATAATATAACAAGCCTATCCTAAGGCTACTAACCCCTGAAAAAGTCTTAAGGAGGACAAATAGTAGAAAAAAAAACATACATACAAGAGTTTCAGCATAACGAGTCAAATGCAACAGACATAAATCGCATAATTTTACACACCTTTGGGAATACAACACCCCCTCACCAACTGCTTTTTTTACGATTTTGTATATAAAAAAGTTGCGAAGCTTAAGAGACAAAAAATAACTGTCATTTGATGTGTTTTTCGGTTGTTTTTGCCTTTTGCAACAGTAATTTGTGTTGTTTTTTGAGGTTATGTTTCTTTAACCACCACCCCTTGGTAGGAATTTATATGCCACTGATGGTTGTTGTTTTGTTTTACTTTCTTTCTGTTTGTTGTTGTTGCAGACTTAACCAATATCCTTCCGTTTTATGTGATGTTCTTCCCCCTTCTCTCCAGACTCTAGTGTATTTTAATGCATTAACTGTAAATGTTAACAGCAGGTGCGTAGACTATGACTAGACTATGACTAGACTATGACTAGACTATGACTAGACTATGACTAGACTATGACTAGACTATGACTAGACTATGACTAGACTATGACTAGACTATGACTAGACTATGACTAGACTATGACTAGACTATGACTAGACTATGACTAGACTATGACTAGACTAGACTAGACTAGACTAGACTATGACTAGACTACTAGACTATGACTAGACTATGACTAGACTATGACTAGACTATGACTAGACTATGACTAGACTATGACTAGACTATGACTAGACTATGACTAGACTATGACTAGACTATGACTAGACTATGACTAGACTATGACTAGACTATGACTAGACTATGACTAGACTATGACTAGACTATGACTAGACTATGACTAGACTATGACTAGACTATGACTAGACTATGACTAGACTATGACTAGACTATGACTAGACTATGACTAGACTATGACTAGACTATGACTAGACTATGACTAGACTATGACTAGACTATGACTAGACTATGACTAGACTATGACTAGACTATGACTAGACTATGACTAGACTATGACTAGACTATGACTAGACTATGACTAGACTATGACTAGACTATGACTAGACTATGACTAGACTGACTAGACTATGACTAACTATGACTAGACTATGACTAGACTATGACTAGACTATGACTAGACTATGACTAGACTATGACTAGACTATGACTAGACTATGACTAGACTATGACTAGACTATGACTAGACTATGACTAGACTATGACTAGACTATGACTAGACTATGACTAGACTATGACTAGACTATGACTAGACTATGACTAGACTATGACTAGACTATGACTAGACTATGACTAGACTATGACTAGACTATGACTAGACTATGACTAGACTATGACTAGACTATGACTAGACTATGACTAGACTATGACTAGACTATGACTAGACTATGACTAGACTATGACTAGACTATGACTAGACTAGACTTGACTAGACTATACTAGACTACGACTAGACTATGACTAGACTGTGACTAGACTATGACTAGACTATGACTAGACTATGACCTAGACTATGACTAGACTATGACTAGACTATGACTAGACTATGACCTGCTACTTTTTATTGAAATCCTCCCCTATATACGTCTCTGCCCAAGAGGATAATAAGGACATATGTATGTATTTGTGTTGATAGGTATTGTCGTAGTAGTAGTGGATGCCTCTATGTATGCAGAATATTTTCTTATTCTTAAGTCTTATTTTGCCATTTCGTTGTCACTACAAAAATAAATATACAAAATAAATGAATGAATGCTGAAACAGTAGCAGCACAAGGAGTTGGGGTAGGATTTTATTTTAACATGTCATCAATAACACTAAAATTCATTCATTTAATCCAATGCTGTCTACTTTCTTATTTTACGTATTTCGTTGAGCAGATCCTTTTCTTTTCTTAACTTTACTATACTTTTTTTTGCATTTATCCTCTTGGTCACATTGGTTACCGTTTGTTTTTATTAAAATTAAAATACATTTTCGTATTGAGTTCATTTGTTTTTTTTTGTTGGTTTTTATAACGGATGTGTGTGTGTGTATGTGTGTGGTGGGGTACCTTTTTCACTTTTCAGTAATACTTATTTTATAGATATAACATCTCCTGGGACCTACTATTTTCAATAAATAAAAATTTTGTGTATTTTAGTTGTTTTATTTGGTGTATTTTATTATTTATTGGTTACATTATTGGTTTTTGACAGTACTGTAAATAATTTGAAATATTGGTGGATTGTGAAAAAGGTTTTGAGTGTAAACCCTGGTAGAGCGAATAAATAAATTAAATGTTAATATAAACATGTAAAAGTATAAATAATTAAAAAGATTTTAAAATTGATAAAAGGTGGACAAATAAAGAGACATTTTTAAAGAGAAGATATTGAAAAAGAAGACTATGTTTTATTATTATTCTCGTTATGATCTAGTTGAAATTAAGTTCAGTTATAGTTCTGTTCTAGTACTGTTCTAGTTCTGTTCTAGTTCGGTTCTAGTTCTGTTCTAGTTCTGTTCTAGTTCTGTTCTAGTTCTGTTCTAGTTCTGTTCTAGTTCCGTTCTAGTTCTGTTCTAGTTCTGTTCTAGTTCTGTTCTAGTTCTGTTCTAGTTCTGTTCTAGTTCTGTTCTAGTCTGTTCTTGTTCTAGTTCTGTTCTAGTTCTGTTCTAGTTCTGTTCTAGTTCTGTTCTAGTTCTGTTCTAGTTCTGTTCTAGTTCTGTTCTAGTTCTGTTCTAGTTCTGTTCTAGTTCTGTTCTAGTTCTGTTCTAGTTCTGTTCTAGTTCTGTTCTAGTTCTGTTCTAGTTTCTGTTCTGTTTAGTTCTGTTCTAGTTCTGTTCTAGTTCTGTTCTAGTTCTGTCTAGTTCTGTTCTAGTTCTGTTCTAGTTCTGTTCTAGTTCTGTTCTAGTTCTGTTCTAGTTCTGTTCTAGTTCTGTTCTAGTTCTGTTCTAGTTCTGTTCTAGTTCTTCGAGTTCTGTTCTAGTTCTGTGCTAGTTCTTTCTAGTTCGTTCTAGTTCTGTTCTATTCTTTCTAGTTCTGTTTCTAGTTCTGTTCTAGTTCTGTTCTGTTCTAGTTCTGTTCTAGTTCTGTTCTAGTTCTGTTCTAGTTCTGTTCTAGTTCTGTTCTAGTTCTGTTCTAGTTCTGTTCTAGTTCTGTTCTAGTTCTGTTCTAGTTCTGTTCTAGTTCTGTTCTAGTTCTGTTCTAGTTCTGTTCTAGTTCTGTTCTAGTTCTGTTCTAGTTCTGTTCTAGTTCTGTTCTAGTTCTGTTCTAGTTCTGTTCTAGTTCTGTTCTAGTTCTGTTCTAGTTCTGTTCTAGTTCTGTTCTAGTTCTGTTCTAGTTCTGTTCTAGTTCTGTTCTAGTTCTGTTCTAGTTCTGTTCTAGTTCTGTTCTAGTTCTGTTCTAGTTCTGTTCTAGTTCTGTTCTAGTTCTGTTCTAGTTTCTGTTCTAGTTCTGTTCTAGTTCTGTTCTAGTTCTGTTCTAGTTCTGTTCTAGTTCTGTTCTAGTTCTGTTCTAGTTCTGTTCTAGTTCTGTTCTAGTTCTGTTCTAGTTCTGTTCTAGTTCTGTTCTAGTTCTGTTCTAGTTCTGTTCTAGTTCTGTTCTAGTTCTGTTCTAGTTCTGTTCTAGTTCTGTTCTAGTTCTGTTCTAGTTCTGTTCTAGTTCTGTTCTAGTTCTGTTCTAGTTCTGTTCTAGTTCTGTTCTAGTTCTGTTCTAGTTCTGTTCTAGTTCTGTTCTTTCTGTTCTAGTTCTGTTCTAGTTCTGTTCTAGTTCTGTTCTAGTTCTGTTCTAGTTCTGTTCTAGTTCTGTTCTAGTTCTGTTCTAGTTCTGTTCTAGTTCTGTTCTAGTTCTGTTCTAGTTCTGTTCTAGTTCTGTTCTAGTTCTGTTCTAGTTCTTTCTAGTTCTGTTCTAGTTCTGTTCTAGTTCTGTTCTAGTTCTGTTCTAGTTCTGTTCTAGTTTGTTCTAGTTCTGTTCTAGTTCTGTTCTAGTTCTGTTCTAGTTCTGTTCTAGTTCTGTTCTAGTTCTGTTCTAGTTCTGTTCTAGTTCTGTTCTAGTTCTGTTCTAGTTCTGTTCTAGTTCTGTTCTAGTTCTGTTCTAGTTCTGTTCTAGTTCTGTTCTAGTTCTGTTCTAGTTTGTTCTAGTTCTGTTCTAGTTCTGTTCTAGTTCTGTTCTAGTACTGTTCTGTTCTAGTTCTGTTCTAGTTCTGTTCTAGTTCTGTTCTAGTTCTGTTCTAGTTCTGTTCTAGTTCTGTTCTAGTTCTGTTCTAGTTCTGTTCTAGTTCTGTTCTAGTTCTGTTCTAGTTCTGTTCTAGTTCTGTTCTGTTCTGTTCTGTGCTTGTCTGTTCTTGTTCTGTTCTACTTCTGTTCTGTTCTGTTCTAGTTCCTTTTTCTAAATTTGTTATTTGAGTTTATTTCAACACCTACTGTACTTTCTAATAAAATATTTTAAATCTGCAATGACAAATATTTTGTTACCAACTAAATTGTCCCATTAAAAAACCCCTTTTAAAATCCGAAAATATCCACAAATCACCAGCTGAGTTTTAAAACAAATAACAATTTATAAAATATAAATTACATTAAAACAAATGATTAGGGTTTTCTTACAAAACAGCCTCCTCAGAAAAGAAAACTTTAAATGAGACCACAAAATTTTATGCAAACTACCCAGGAAACCCACAAAATAAAAAAAACAACTACAAAAACCACATTAAAAAACCAATCCTCTTCATTTTATAATCAAAATCTTGGAGTTTATTTTTATATAGAATATTTTGTTAACTAATAGAGGAGCAAAACACATAAAAAATATCAACCAAAAACACAGCAGGTGCATGCTAAAAATTTCATCCTCAATAATTGTAGAAGTAAATTAAAATCTAACAAAATCCTTAAAACCAGCAACAACATTAATACAAATAAGCCTAAAATATAACAAAGTTTATAAATGCCGGAAAAAAATCAAAATATATGCAACAGTTTTTCCCCAAAAATAAATAAGTATATAAAAAACTAGTCTATTGCTGTTGCTCCCCACAAAGTCATTAAATGAACCCCAACCCCGCAGCATCAGAACATCACCCAGCTTTTACTTAAGCAACCAACCAACGAACCAACCCAGCATTTAAAGAAACATCTATAACAATAACAATGACACTAATAGAAACAAAACAGTGACAACAAACACTTACTTAGAGGAATGGATTTCTATCTGGGATAAAATGTTTCATTTGACGGTACTTTTTGAAAGTACATTTGAAGCAAGAAAAGTACCATGCAGTGATTTGACTATATTTTGACAATGACGTTATAATTCTGTTGGAGGTTTGTTGCAGTTCTGCTGTTGTTTCTGTTCTAGTTCTGTTCTAGTTTGTTCTAGTTCTGTTGTCAGTTTGGTCCAAAAGTACAATTCTATAATATTCTTTGTAATTTCTCATTTCTAGTACGTAATTCCGTTCTTTACTGCTTAACACTCTGCCGTACGTGAAGTAATAGTAGTTGGAGTAGTGGTTGTAACATGTAGTGTGGCATCAACAAAAGAGAGCTTATGTATTGTAATTTAACTTCCGCCGGAAATGCTTGCTGGCTGCCTTATTTTCTATACTCATTTGTTTCTATATAAAGTAAATGTGCGTGTATATCTGAATGTGTTAGTAACTTGGCTTAGGATCAAAATGACAAACCATGTTGATGGCATTGTTGCTTTGCTGCTGCTGTCGTTTTGTATCTTCTTTTATATTGTTGTTATTATAATGTTGTTGTAATGCTTGTAGGTGGTATACAACCAAAATGAGTATTGATCCTTTTTATATCCTCAATGTTTGACAAACAGATGAGGTTCACCATATAGACAAGCACAAGTATAATTTTATAAATGTTTTTATGTGTTAGTGTGTATTATTGTATGCAAACTTGAATATTTACAATTACATTTATACATACATTGCTATGTACTGGTAATAGAATTGTATTGTTTCTTTTTGTTATTGTTTTTTTTGTTTATGTATTTATTTTCATTGACTTTGAGCAGAAATACAGTGATATATTACAGAATTTTAGAAAAGCTCTAATGGAGAGCTATTGAACTTAAGCAAGAGCATTTTTAAAATTTAAAATTTATCGTCGAACACCTCAGTAATTTAAAGTACAGTTCCAGATCGGTTTTAATTCAGTTCTAGTTCTAGTTCAGTTCAGTTCTAGTTCTAGTTCAGTTTTAGTTCAGTTCTAGTTCAGTTCTAGTTCAGTTCTAGTTCAGTTCTAGTTCAGTTCTAGTTCAGTTCTAGTTCAGTTCTAGTTCAGTTCTAGTTCAGTTCTAGTTCAGTTCTAGTTCAGTTTCTAGTTCAGTTCTAGTTCAGTTCTAGTTCAGTTCTAGTTCAGTTCTAGTTCAGTTCTAGTTCAGTTCTAGTTCAGTTCTAGTTCAGTTCTAGTTCAGTTCTAGTTCAGTTCTAGTTCAGTTCTAGTTCAGTTCTAGTTCAGTTCTAGTTCAGTTCTAGTTCAGTTCTAGTTCAGTTCTAGTTCAGTTCTAGTTCAGTTCTAGTTCAGTTCTAGTTCAGTTCTAGTTCAGTTCTAGTTCAGTTCTAGTTCAGTTCTAGTTCAGTTCTAGTTCAGTTCTAGTTCAGTTCTAGTTCAGTTCTAGTTCAGTTCTAGTTCAGTTCTAGTTCAGTTCTAGTTCAGTTCTAGTTCAGTTCTAGTTCAGTTTCTAGTTCAGTTCTAGTTCAGTTCTAGTTCAGTTCTAGTTCAGTTCTAGTTCAGTTCTAGTTCAGTTCTAGTTCAGTTCTAGTTCAGTTCTAGTTCAGTTCTAGTTCAGTTCTAGTTCAGTTCTAGTTCAGTTCTAGTTCAGTTCTAGTTCAGTTCTAGTTCAGTTCTAGTTCTAGTTCAGTTCTAGTTCAGTTCTAGTTCAGTTCTAGTTCAGTTCTAGTTCAGTTCTAGTTCAGTTCTAGTTCAGTTCTAGTTCAGTTCTAGTTCTAGTTCAGTTCTAGTTCAGTCTAGTTCAGTTCTAGTTCAGTTCTAGTTCAGTTCTAGTTCAGTTCTAGTTCAGTTCTAGTTCAGTTCTAGTTCAGTTCTAGTTCAGTTCCAGTTCAGTTCTAGTTCAGTTCTAGTTCAGTTCTAGTTCAGTTCTAGTTCAGTTCTAGTTCAGTTCTATTTCAGTTCTAGTTCAGTTCTAATTCAGTTCTAGTTCAGTTCTAGTTCAGTTCTAGTTCAGTTCGCAGTTCTAGTTCAGTTCTAGTTCAGTTCTAGTTCAGTTCTAGTTCAGTTCTAGTTCAGTCTAGTTCAGTTTAGTTCTAGTTCAGTTCTAGTCAGTTAGTTCAGTTTAGTTCAGTTCTAGTTCAGTTCTAGTTCAGTTCTAGTTAAGTTCTAGTTCAGTTCTAGTTCAGTTCTAGTTCAGTTCTAGTTCAGTTCTAGTTCAGTTCTAGTTCAGTTCTAGTTCAGTTCTAGTTCAGTTCTAGTTCAGTTTAGTTCAGTTCTAGTTCAGTTCTAGTTCAGTTCTAGTTCAGTTCTAGTTCAGTTCTAGTTCAGTTCTAGTTCAGTTCTAGTTCAGTTCTAGTTCAGTTCTAGTTCAGTTCTAGTTCAGTTCTAGTTCAGTTCTAGTTTTCTAGTTCAGTTCTAGTTCAGTTCTAGTTCAGTTCTAGTTCAGTTCTAGTTCAGTTCTAGTTCAGTTCTTGTCTCAGTTATAGTTCAGTTCTAGTTCAGTTCTAGTTCAGTTCTAGTTCAGTTCTAGTTCAGTTCTAGTTCAGTTCTAGTTCAGTTCTAGTTCAGTTCTAGTTCAGTTCTAGTTCAGTTTAGTTCAGTTCTAGTTCAGTTCTAGTTCAGTTCTAGTTCAGTTCTAGTTCAGTTCTAGTTCAGTTCTAGTTCAGTTCTAGTTCAGTTCCAGTTCAGTTCTAGTTCAGTTTTAGTTCAGTTCTAGTTCAGTTTTAGTTCAGTTCTATTTCAGTTCTAGTTCAGTTCTAGTTCAGTTCTAGTTCAGTCTAGTTCAGTTCTAGTTCAGTTCTAGTTCAGTTCTAGTTCAGTTCTAGTTCAGTTTCTAGTTCAGTTTCTAGTTCAGTTCTAGTTCAGTTCTAGTTCAGTTCTAGTTCAGTTCTAGTTCAGTTCTAGTTCAGTTCTAGTTCAGTTCTAGTTCAGTTCTAGTTCAGTTCTAGTTCAGTTCTAGTTCAGTTCTAGTTCAGTTCTAGTTCAGTTCTAGTTCAGTTCTAGTTCAGCTCTAGTTCAATTCTAGTTCAGTTCTAGTTCAGTCCTAGTTCAGTTCTAGTTCAGTTCTAGTTCAGTTCTAGTTCAGTTCTAGTTCAGTTCTAGTTCAGTTCTAGTTCAGTTGAATAAAATCACTAAATTATTATTCGTTTGTATAGTTAAACTCCATTGTCTGTCTCATTATTATTTCAAAAACTTTTACATTTCCATTGTACCATAAACGTTCATTTAAGGTTTTTATTGAGCTCATTTGTTTCATGTCGCTTTTCTCCCCCAAAATGATATTTACAATGGGAACTCCCCCCAAAAATGGAATACATTCGCGTCGTACTTTTCTTTTTAAAAGAGATATGGATCTATTATTTTGTTTGTTATTTTTACAATTGCGTGTCTTGTTATTTAGGAACCTCAAATGTGTCTGTTCTGTCGTTCTTTTTTCATTATTTCATGATGGTTCTTGTTGCTCGGTTTGTGGCAGAAATGACTGCTCTATAGTGCCATTATGCGTACATCTATTTAAAAATTGTACGTTGTTTTTTGTCCATGTCCTTAGCTTCTGTGGCTGTGTATGTGTGGTGCGTGTTTGTCTTTTCTATTAGTTGGTGTGTATTAAAAAGGTGTTTACCTTGTACCTTACGGTGATGGCATTAGGAAAATTAATCAAGCACAGCTGTGACGCATCATTGTCTCTTAGTTGGTAAATAAATATTTTTTAACATTATATGACTACTACGTGTGGTTTTCCCTTCTTCCTTGCAGCGCCTTATCATAGCACTTGTTGTTCAAACTACCAGTCAAATTGGTGGCTGACTGGCTGGCTGCCTGACTGTTCATTGCCAGCCATTGGGGAATTGTAACTCACACACAGCAGCAAGTAGCACATACAACACAAACCAATCCAGTCTGTTGTAAACTAAATTTGGTTAATTTTTTGTGGTTTTATGTTGTTTTTTTTTTCACGTATTTTAGTATCCACTTTCTTGTCTGCCACACAAAGATATGGATATTTTACTCATTTTTTTTATTGAATTAAAGGATTTTTCTTTTTTTCTAATTTAAATGAAGTGGTTTTTATAATGAATTTTCTTTGTTTTGCTGTTTCATATTAGAAATGGTAAATAATATTAAATAACGAGGGATTTTGTGGGCCGGACGAGAGAAGGTAAAATAATTTGAAATGTGTTGTGATGAAAAGCATTTAATGGGTTTAATTTCAGAAGAAGAATAAAATATACACTTATATTTTAATAATGAATAAGGAGGATTGTAATCCTTAATGTTGAGATTCCATGAAACATAAATATATACTTCAAATGGAACTTAATATTAGATACTTTTTGGCAAGAAAATATACTTATAGTTCTGTTCTAGTTCTGCTCTGCTCTGTTCTGCTCTAGTTCTGTTCTAGTTCTGTTCTAGTTCTGTTCTAGTTTGTTCTAGTTCTGTTCTAGTTCTGTTCTAGTTCTGTTCTAGTTCTTTTTCTAGTTCTGTTCTAGTTCCGCTCTAGTTCTGTTCTAGTTCTATTCTAGTTCTGTTCTAGTTCTGTTCTAGTTCTGTTCTAGTTCAGTTCCAGTTCAGTTCTAGTTCAGTTCTAGTTCTGTTATAGTTCTGTTCTAGTTCTGTTCTAGTTCTGTTCTAGTTCTGTTCTAGTTCTGTTCTAGTTCTGTTCTAGTTCTGTTCTAGTTCTGTTCTAGTTCTGTTCTAGTTCTGTTCTAGTTCTGTTATAGTTCTGTTCTAGTTCTGTTCTAGTTCTGTTCTAGTTCTGTTCTAGTTCTGTTCTAGTTCTGTTCTAGTTCTGTTCTAGTTCTGTTCTAGTTCTGTTCTAGTTCTGTTCTAGTTCTGTTCTAGTTCTGTTCTAGTTCTGTTCTAGTTCTGTTCTAGTTCTGTTCTAGTTCTGTTCTAGTTCTGTTCTAGTTCTGTTCAAGTTCTGTTCTAGTTCTGATCTAGTTCTGTTCTAGTTCTGTTCTAGTTCTGTTCTAGTTCTGCTCTAACTGTTCTAGTTCTGTTCTAGTTCTGTTCTAGTTCTGTTCCAGTTCTGTTCTCGTTCTGTTCTAGTTCTGTTCTAGTTCTGTTCTAGTTTCTGTTCTCGTTTGTTCTAGTTCTGTTCTCGTTCTGTTCTAGTTCTGTTCTAGTTCTTTTCTAGTTCTGTTCTAGTTCTGTTCTGGTTCGGTTCTAGTTCTGTTCTAGTTCTGTTCCAGTTCTGTTCTAGTTCTGTTCTAGTTCTGTTCTAGTTCTGTTCTAGTTCTGTTCTAGTTCTGTTCTAGTTCTGTTCTAGTTCTGTTCTAGTTCTGTTCTAGTTCTGTTCTAGTTCTGTTCTTTCTGTTCTAGTTCTGTTCTAGTTCTGTTCTAGTTCTGTTCTAGTTCTGTTCTAGTTCTGTTCTAGTTCTGTTCTAGTTCTGTTCTAGTTCTGTTCTAGTTCTGTTCTAGTTCTGTTCTAGTTCTGTTCTAGTTCTGTTCTAGTTCTGTTCTAGTTTTGTTCTATTTCAGTCCCTTTTCAGTTCTAGTTCAGTTCTGATTCAACTATAAATTGTTCAGTGTAGGTTCTCTTGTTCGACGTTTGGCTGAAAACTTTGTTTGTGATATTGAACTTCCCTTTACAGTTTAACATACATAAATAAAACTCCATTATACTTCATTTCTTTTAATTTATCATTTAATGATTTGTTTTTATTAATTTCAATTTTAAGTACATACTTTTAATGTTTTATTTCAATTATTATTTTTTTCTGATTGTGCTTAACAATTAATACACCATTTTGTTTTTATTTACTCTTGTTTTTATGTGTGTGTTTTTTCAAAATATTTCCATCTGAATTGCTGAGTGTGTTAAATACACAAATGTCTTTTTTTAAACATACATAAGTACATACATATGTTTTTGTATATAAAGAGATTTAATAATTTATATTAAAATCAAACAATAATAATGTATAAATATTGACTTGAATAGTGACACTTGAATTAAATAAATCAACTGCATAAAAAAGGATTTTTATATACTACTTCTTTGTACAAATACTACTAAGTAGAGTTAATAGTATGAGTATTTAAATACATAAATATGACTTCGTAAAATACAATAATGATTTGAATTACAATTTATATAACAAATATTTCATTAATAATATGCGTAAATAATAAATGAAAAGAACAGTGGGATGAAGTTGAAATTTTGCAAAGATTTTGAAGAATTCGGTAAGTGAATTGGAAATGACCGAGAACTGAATTAGAACTGAACTAGAACTGAACTAGAACTGAACTAGAACTGAACTAGAACTGAACTAGAACTGAACTAGAACTGAACTAGAACTGAACTAGAAACTGAACTAGAACTGAACTAGAACTGAACTAGAACTGAACTAGAACTGAACTAGAACTGAACTAGAACTGAACTAGAACTGAACTAGAACTGAACTAGAACTGAACTAGAACTGAACTAGAACTGAACTAGAACTGAACTAGAACTGAACTAGAACTGAACTAGAACTGAACTAGAACTGAACTAGAACTGAACTAGAACTGAACTAGAACTGAACTAGAACTGAACTAGAACTGAACTAGAACTGAACTAGAACTGAACTAGAACTGAACTAGAACTGAACTAGAACTGAACTAGAACTGAACTAAACTGAACTAGAACTGAACTAGAACTGAAAGAACTGAACTAGAACTGAACTAGAACTGAACTAGAACTGAACTAGAACTGAACTAGAACTGAACTAGAACTGAACTAGAACTGAACTAGAACTGAACTAGAACTGAACTAGAACTGAACTAGAACTGAACTAGAACTGAACTAGAACTAAACTAGAACTGAACTAGAACTGAACTAGAACTGAACTAGAACTGAACTAGAACTGAACTAGAACTGAACTAGAACTGAACTGAACTGAACTAGAACTGAACTAGACTGAACTAGAACTGAACTAGAACTGAACTAGAACTGAACTAGAACTGAACTAGAACTGAACTAGAACTGAACTAGAACTGAACTAGAACTGAACTAGAACTGAACTAGAACTGAACTACAACTGAACTAGAACTGAACTACAACTGAACTAGAACTCATTTAACTGATTTAGTGGAGCTCAACTGGTTACCTCAAGGTCCCACTGTCCCTTTAAATTACAATTTCATTAATAATTTCCTTTTTTCGATTATTAATTTTAATTAATAATGTCATGTTTTTTGGTTTATTTTTAAAACATAAAAAATAAAACATATTTTTAGCCAATTATACAATAAATTACCCATTAAGTACATGTTAAATTAATAACTGAACAAAAAAGAGAACAAAAAATAAATATTAACAATATACAAATAAATTAATTAAAAATATTCGTTGTAAGTGAAACTATACATATAATCAGCATCATCGTCATTATTGTTTAAAAATACACATTTATTAATACAAATGAAAGTAAGTGTTGGTAAATATTGTTTTTTTTTTTTGTTAATATTTTTTTTAAATTTATATTTGACATTTGAAATTTGTGTGTCTGTGTGAACGTTGAAAACTGACCTAAATATATGTCAAATGTTTTTTTTCGATTTTTTTAGGTTTTCATTTTATTATTATTACAATTTATATAAATTTCAATTAATATTTTATTTTGTATTTGTTTATTAATTTAAAATTTATCATTTTTTTGTTCAATTTATTAGTTATTTAATACCTGTTCTTGGCAAAACAATATCCATATGAAATATTATACAAAAAATTGTTATTTTATTTCATTATTTCATTTAAAAATATTTATTTAATATTAATTTTTATATACTTTTTTAATTCTTATTTGTTGTAAAATATTTAGTAAGTTTTATTATAGTTTATATGTAAAAAATGTTAAGCAGTGTTTAATTAGTTGTTCTCATCTTTCTTCAGCTTTAAAGTTCTTTTAGTAAGTAATTTATTTGTGATATTTTTATATTTTTATATAATTTCTTAGCAAAATTATAGTTCTGAATAATGTTGTGGTTTTTGTGTATGTAAAATGTATTATTTTTTCTTGTTAGCGAAACCTTTGATAATAAAGCTTTAATATACAAAAGAATTTTTTAATTGAACTTAAATGGAAATTAGTTTTTGAAAGAATTTGAAAATTTTAAACTGAATTTTAAGAGTTTTATTTAATTTTTTTTCAGCAAAAAGGCACCAGGGAATAAGTTTAGCTCAAAAATTTGTGTCTGTGTGTAGTACTAAAACAACATTAAAGAAATGTAAACAAAAATTTACAGTATGCTGATAAAAAAAAGACAGAACAGAACTATAAAATAGAAAAGAACTAGAACAGAAATAAAACAGAACTAGAACAGAACTAGAACAGAACTAGGACAGAACTAAAACAGAACTAGAACAGAACTAGAACAGAACTAGAACAGAACTAGAACAGAACTAAAACAGAACTAGAACAGAACTAGAACAGAACTAGAACAAACTAGAACAGAACTAGAACAGAACTAGAACAGAACTAGAACAGAACTAGAACAGACTAGAACTGAACTAGAAAGAACTAGAACTGAACTACTGAACTAGAACTGAACTAGAACTGAACTAGAACACTAGAACAGAACTAGAACAGAACTAGAACAGAACTGGAACAGAACTAGAACAGAACTAGAACAGAACTAGAACAGAACTAGAACAGAACTAGAACAGAACTAGAACAGAACTAGAACAGAACTAGAACAGAACTAGAACAGAACTAGAACAGAACTAGAACAGACCTAGAACAGAACTAGAACAGAACTAGAACAGAACTAGAACAGAACTAGAACAGAACTAGAACAGAACTAGAACAGAACTAGAACAGAACTAGAACAGAACTAGAACAGAACTAGAACAGAACTAGAACAGAACTAGAACAGAACTAGAACAGAACTAGAACAGAACTAGAACAGAACTAGAACAGAACTAGAACAGAACTAGAACAGAACTAGAACAGAACTAGAACAGAACTAGAACAGAACTAGAACAGAACTAGAACAGAACTAGAACAGAACTAGAACAGAACTAGAACAGAACTAGAACAGAACTAGAACAGAACTAGAACAGAACTAGAACAGAACTAGAACAGAACTAGAACAGAACTAGAACAGAACTAGAACAGAACTAGAACAGAACTAGAAACAGAACTAGAACAGAACTAGAACAGAACTAGAACAGAACTAGAACAGAACTAGAACAGAACTAGAACAGAACAGAACTAGAACAGAACTAGAACAGAACTAGAACAGAACTAAAGAACTAGAACAGAACTAGAACAGAACTAGAACAGAACTAGAACAGAACTAGAACAGAACTAGAACAGAACTAGAACAGAACTAGAACAGAACTAGAATAGAACTAGAACAGAACTAGAACTAGAACAGAACTAGAACTAGAACAGAACTAGAACAGAACTAGAACAGAACTAGAACAGAACTAGAACAGAACTAGAACAGAACTAGAACAGAACTAGAACAGAACTAGAACAGAACTAGAACTAGAACAGAACTAGAACAGAACTAAAGAACCTAGAACAGAACTAGAACAGAACTAGAACAGAACTAGAACAGAACTAGAACAGAACTAGAACAGAACTAGAACAGAACTAGAACAGAACTAGAACAGAACTAGAACGAACTAGAACGAACTAGAACAGAACTAGAACAGAACTAGAGCAGAACTAGAACGAAACTAGAACAGAACTAGAACAGAACTAGAACAGAACTAGAACAGAACTAGAACAGAACTAGAACAGAACTAGAACAGAACTAGAACAGAACTAGAACAGAACTAGAACAGAACTAGAACAGAACTAGAACAGAACTAGAACAGAACTAGAACAGAACTAGAACAGAACTAGAACAGAACTAGAACAGAACTAGAACAGAACTAGAACAGAACTAGAACAGAACTAGAACAGAACTAGAACAGAACTAGAACAGAACTAGAACAGAACTAGAACAGAACTAGAACAGAACTAGAACAGAACTAGAACAGAACTAGAACAGAACTAGAACAGAACTAGAACAGAACTAGAACAGAACTAGAACAGAACTAGAACAGAACTAGAACAGAACTAGAACAGAACTAGAACAGAACTAGAACAGAACTAGAACAGAACTAGAACAGAACTAGAACAGAACTAGAACAGAACTAGAACAGAACTAGAACAGAACTAGAACAGAACTAGAACAGAACTAGAACAGAACTAGAACAGAACTAGAACAGAACTAGAACAGAACTAGAACAGAACTAGAACAGAACTAGAACAGAACTAGAACAGAACTAGAACAGAACTAGAACAGAACTAGAACAGAACTAGAACAGAACTAGAACAGAACTAGAACAGAACTAGAACAGAACTAGAACAGAACTAGAACAGAACAGAACAGAACAGAACTAGAACAGAACTAGAAACAGAACTAAACGAACTAGAACAGAACTAAACAGAACTAGAACAGAACAGAACAGAATAGAACAGAACTAGAACAGAACTAGAAACAGAACTAGAACAGAACTAGAACAGAACTAGAACAGAACTAGAACAGAACTAGACAGAACTAGAACAGAACTAGAACAGAACTAGAACAGAAACTAGAACAGAACTAGAACAGAACTAGAACAGAACTAGAACAGAACTAGAACAGAAACTAGAACAGAACTAGAAACAGAACTAGAACAGAACTAGAACAGAACTAGAACAGAACTAGAACAGAACTAGAACAGAACTAGAACAGAACTAGAACAGAACTAGAAACAGAACTAGAACAGAACTAGAACAGACTAGAACAGAACTAGAACAGAACTAGAACAGAACTAGAACAGAAACTAGAACAGAACTAGAACAGAACTAGAACCCCAGAAGAACTAGAACAGAACTAGAACAGAACTAGAACTAGAACTAGAACAGAACTAGAATAGAACTAGAACAGAACTAGATACAGAACTAGAACAGAACTAGAACAGAACTAGAACAGAACTCGAACAGAACTAGAACAGAACTAGAACTAGAACTAGAACAGAACTAGAACGGAACTAGAACAGAACTAGAACAGAACTAGAACAGAACTAGAACAGAACTAGAACAGAACTAGAACAGAACTAGAACAGAACTAGAACAGAACTAGAACAGAACTAGAACAGAACTAGAACAGAACTAGAACAGAACTAGAACAGAACTAGAACAGCACTAGAACAGAACTAGAACAGAACTAGAACAGAACTAGAACGGTGTTGAAATGTTCTTTTTATGCAGCATCTACTGTTTTTTACGTTCAAAAAAATTTTTGCAACAAATCTTACTTAAAAAAGATATTCAAAATGAAATTATTGAATAAAACAATCGCTAAAAGTTTTAAGAACGTATGACTAAAAAAAATTCATTTTAGAAATCAGACATTTCAATAGCTTTTCATCTAAAAAACAGTTATTGTCAAAACGTGAATATGCAGGTTTTAGATGTTAAAGTTATGAGTTAGAAGATTTTAGATTTTTTTTAAGATTTATATGACTATATGTAGGTGATTATACCGATAAAACCTAAAAAATAAATGGATTTTTTTTGCTTTTTTATTTTGTGTTTTTTTTAAGGATTTCAATATGAGGTTTATGTTTTTTTTTTAGGATATATATTTTATTTAGACGTTTTTTTGTGTTTTTGTGTTGTATATATTTAAGTGAGTGAAATGACAGGTCAATAGTAGGATATAGTTTTTTTTGTTTTGTTTGTTAGAGGTACTTAATTTATGACACATTTAGAATGAAAATACATTTAGGAAGAAACTTAGTAAATGATTATATACAAACTTAAAATGAGTGGTTTAGGTTAGGTTGAAGCAACTTCTTTTGATAACTTATGATTAATACAACTATTTAGGGTGATTTTTGACCTTTGTAAGTAAAGGATTATTTTTTAAAAAATGTACATTTAATTTTTGAGTTTAATTTGATTTTTTTTAAATTTATTTTTAGAATTTTTGTTTAAATTTTGTTTGTTAAACATTTTAGTTAAGCCTAAAAGTAGACTTTATTTTTATGGTTTATTTAATGCCTAAAACTAAACTCTTACTAAAAGCTTAAGTTTAAAAAAATCTTTCTAAAAACTATTAGCTTAATTTATAGTTCAATTCATTTTTTTTAGTTTTTTTCAACTTTACAAAAAAAAAAAAATTCAATTCTTAATTGATATTTTAATTTTCCATTAGTGATATTTTTGTTGCTGTTGTTGTAAGTGTTAAATTCGTAACTATAATTTAATAAGTCATTAAGGTTGGTTTAAATCCTAAATTTTTTCTTTGCAAAAACAAATGTATTTCTCTAAAATTAGGACGATTTGCTTCATTGCGCTGCCAACATTCACACATTAAATCATAAATTTCACGGGGACAATTCGCCGGTATGGGTAAAAGTTGCTGTAAATTAAATTTAAAACTTCATAAAATATATATTTTTATTTAAACTTCATAAAATAAACTTACATATTGATTATCATCTTGATAGATATGTCCTATATTTTCTATAACTTTAGCATCATTTAAATGTTCATACGGCTGTTCTCGCGCAAATGTTAATATTTCCCATAGTGTTACCGCAAACGACCAGACATCTGATTTTGAGTTAAATTTACCCTAAAATTAGCAAGAAAAAATTAAATTAAAACATTTATTTATCTCCTTAAAAACTTATTTTCCCTTAATCTACTCTAACTCTTTCATTATCCTCTACATTTATTTCTCTTTTTTTACTGCTAGCCTTTACGAAAAAACAACACTTTATAATTTTCAAGTTTAAAACGCACTTTAACCATAAATTACTCAACTAAAATTAACTTTATTTTTTTAATCAAATATTATCCTTGAAACATTTTTAAAATCATATACATATATATATACCATTGTTATTCACAAAAAAGAATAATAAACATCAGCAGAAATAAAACTAATGGCCTTTTATATGAAATATATGGCATGCACTCACACACACACACATACTCTCATATCCCTGACTGTAGCGTAAAAAAGGATAAATTCCCAAAAGCGAAAAAAGAAATAACCACACTAAATAAATTAATTAACTACACGATAACAAGCAAAAACGCACACGTTTACATACTTGACTATGTATTTCTGTTGTTGTTTACGTAAAAAGGAAACGGAACAATGCAGACATACTCACAGAAATACTTATGTTCCACTATGCACGCATTCTTTCATATACATATATAGAGAGAGACATACACCAGAGAATTCTTAACGTATCAAGAAGAATGGCGTACAATCATACTTATATACATACATAAGACCAAATATAAACAATGTCAAAAGAATGTAGCTGCAAATAAAGTAAAGTATGTTGAACCCTACTACTACTATAAGGATCCAAATGAACAAGAACAGAACTGGAACAGAACTACAACAGAACTAGAACAACAACTAGAACAGAACTAGAACAGAACTAGAACACAACTAGAACAGAACTAGAACAGAACTAGAACAGAACTAGAATAGAACTAGAACAGAACTAGAACAGAACTAGAACAGAACTAGAACAGAACTAGAACAGAACCAGAACAGAACTAGAACAGAACTAGAACAGAATTAGAACAGAACTAGAACAGAATTAGAGCAGAACTAAAACAGAACTAGAACAGAACTAGAACTAGAACAGAAGTAGAACAGAACTAGAACAGAACTAGAACAGAACTAGAACAGAACTAGAACAGAACTAGAACAGAACTAGAACAGAACTAGAACAGAACTAGAACAGAACTAGAACAGAACTAGAACAGAACTAGAACAGAACTAGAACAGAACTAGAACAGAACTAGAACAGAACTAGAACAGAACTAGAACAGAACTAGAACAGAACTAGAACAGAACTAGAACAGAACTAGAACAGAACTAGAACAGAACTAGAACAGAACTAGAACAGAACTATAACAGAACTAGAACAGAACTAGAACAGAACTAGAACAGAACTAGAACAGAACTAGAACAGAACTAGAACAGAACTAGAACAGAACTAGTTCTGAACTAGAACAGAACTAGAACAGAACTAGAACAGTACTAGAACAGAACTAGTTCTGAACTAGAACAGAACTAGAACAAAACTAGAACAGAACTAGAATAGAACTAGAACAGAACTAGAACAGAACTAGAACAGAACTAGAACAGAACTAGAACAGAACTAGAACCGAACTAGAACAGAACTAGAACAGAACTAGAACAGTACTAGAACAGTACTAGAACAGAACTAGAACAGAACTAGAACAGAACTAGAACAGAACTAGAACAAAACTAGAACATAACTAGAACATAACTAGAACATAACTAGAACAGAACTAGAACAGAACTAGAACAGAACTAGAACAGAACTAGAACATAACTAGAACAGAACTAGAACAGAACTAGAACAGAACTAGAACAGAACTAGAACGGAACTAGAACAGAACTAGAACAGAACTAGAACAGAACTAGAACAGAACTAGAACAGAACTAGAACAGTACTAGAACAGAACTAGAACAGAACTAGAACAGAACTAGAACAGAACTAGAACAGAACTAGAACAGAACTAGAACAAAACTAGAACAGAACTAGAACAGAACTAGAACAGAACTAGAACAGAACTAGAACAGAACTAGAACAGAACTAGAACAGAACTAGAACAGAACTAGAACAGAACTAGAACAGAACTAGAACAGAACTAGAACAGAACTAGAACAGAACTAGAACAGAACTAGAACAGAACTAGAACAGTACTAGAACAGAACTAGAACAGAACTAGAACAGAACTAGAACAGAACTAGAACAGAACTAGAACAAACTAGAACAGAACTAGAACAGAACTAGAACAGAACTAGAACAGAACCTAGAACAGAACTAGACATAACTAGAACATAACTAGAACAGAACTAGAACAGAACTAGAACCAGAACTAGAACAGAACTAGAACGGAACTAGAACAGAACTAAGATAGAACAGAACTAGAAACATGAACTAGAACAGAACTAGAACAGAACTAGAACAGAACTAGAACAGAACTAGAACAGAACTAGAACAGAACTAGAACAGAACTAGAACAGAACTAGAACAGAACTAGAACAGAACTAGAACAGAACTAGAACAGAACTAGAACAGAACTAGAACAGAACTAGAACAGAACTAGAACAGAACTAGAACAGAACTAGAACAGAACTAGAACAGAACTAGAACAGAACTAGAACAGAACTAGAACAGAACTAGAACAGAACTAGAACAGAACTAGAGCAGAACTAGAGCAGAACTAGAACAGAACTAGAACAGAACTAGAACAGAACTAGAACAGAACTAGAACAGAACTAGAATAGAACTAGAACAGAACAGAACTAGAACAGAACTAGAACAGAACAGAACTAGAGCAGAACTAGAACAGAACTAGAACAGAACTAGAACAGAACTAGAACAGAACTAGAACAGAACTAGAACAGAAACTAGAAACAGAACTAGAACAGAACTAAAACAGAACAGAACTAAAACAGAACAGAACTAAAACAGAACAGAACTAAACAGAACAGAACTAGAACAGAACTAGAACAGAACTAGAACAGAACTAGAACAGAACTAGAACAGAACTAGAAATAATTGCTTCTGGTCTATTTACATATATAAGACAAACAAACACAACCCACTGTAGGGTATTTGACAACATGAACAGAACTAGAACAGAACTAGAACAGAACTAGAACAGAACTAGAACAGAACTAGAACAGAACTAGAACAGAACTAGAACAGAACTAGAACAGAACTAGTTCTGAACTAGAACAGAACTAGAACAGAACTAGAACAGTACTAGAACAGAACTAGTTCTGAACTAGAACAGAACTAGAACAAAACTAGAACAGAACTAGAATAGAACTAGAACAGAACTAGAACAGAACTAGAACAGAACTAGAACAGAACTAGAACAGAACTAGAACCGAACTAGAACAGAACTAGAACAGAACTAGAACAGTACTAGAACAGTACTAGAACAGAACTAGAACAGAACTAGAACAGAACTAGAACAAAACTAGAACATAACTAGAACATAACTAGAACATAACTAGAACAGAACTAGAACAGAACATAGAACAGAACTAGAACAGAACTAGAACATAACTAGAACAGAACTAGAACAGAACTAGAACAGAACTAGAACAGAACTAGAACGGAACTAGAACAGAACTAGAACAGAACTAGAACAGAACTAGAACAGAACTAGAACAGAACTAGAACAGATACTAGAACAGAACTAGAACAGAACTAGAACAGAACTAGAACAGAACTAGAACAGAACTAGAACAGGAACTAGAACAAAACTAGAACAGAACTAGAACAGAACTAGAACAGAACTAGAACAGAACTAGAACAGAACTAGAACAGAACTAGAACAGAACTAGAACAGAACTAGAACAGAACTAGAACAGAACTAGAACAGAACTAGAACAGAACTAGAACAGAACTAGAACAGAACTAGAACAGAACTAGAACAGATAGAACAGAACTAGAACAGAACTAGAACAGAACTAGAACAGAACTAGAACAGAACTAGAACAGAACTAGAACAGAACTAGAACAGAACTAGAACAGAACTAGAACATAACTAGAACATAACTAGAACATAACTAGAACAGAACTAGAACAGAACTAGAACAGAACTAGAACAGGAACTAGAACAGAACTAGAACAGAACTAGAACAGAACTAGAACATAACTAGAACAGAACTAGAACAGAACTAGAACAGAACTAGAACAGAACTAGAACAGAACTAGAACAGAACTAGAACAGAACTAGAACAGAACTAGAACAGAACTAGAACAGAACTAGAACAGAACTAGAACAGAACTAGAACAGAACTAGAACAGAACTAGAACAGAACTAGAACAGAACTAGAACAGAACTAGAACAGAACTAGAACAGAACTAGAACAGAACTAGAACAGAACTAGAACAGAACTAGAACAGAACTAGAACAGAACTAGAACAGAACTAGAACAGAACTAGAACAGAACTAGAACAGAACTAGAGCAGAACTAGAGCAGACTAGAACAGAACTAGAACAGAACTAGAACAGAACTAGAACAGAACTAGAATAGAACTAGAACAGAACAGAACTAGAACAGAACTAGAACAGAACAGAACTAGAGCAGAACTAGAACAGAACTAGAACAGAACTAGAACAGAACTAGAACAGAACTAGAACAGAACTAGAACAGAACTAGAACAGAACTAGAACAGAACTAAAACAGAACAGAACTAAAACAGAACAGAACTAAAACAGAACAGAACTAAAACAGAACAGAACTAGAACAGAACTAGAACAGAACTAGAACAGAACTAGAACAGAACTAGAACAGAACTAGAACAGAACTAGAACAGAACTAGAAATAATTGCTTCTGGTCTATTTACATATATAAGACAAACAAACACAACCCACTGTAGGGTATTTGACAACATGAAAGAGAGTCTCAAACATATGTGTAAACAACATAATTTTTGCTTTTATTGTTGTTAAAATTTTTTTTTTCGTTTTTGGTGAACTAAAAGCCTGAAACAAAACGCAGCAAAACAAAGAAAGAAAAAGTTGGTAATAAAATGTAAAAGTGTATAAAAATAACAAGAGCAAAAACAACAAAAAGAATAAAATAAAAACAGGAAAATCAACAACGTATACTATAACAACAACAGAAATAGCAAGAACAGCAGCATTGGCAAACAACCAACAGAATATATGTATGTTTGTATGTATATAACATTTTTAAAGCTTACGGGCATGACTTCAACCGGAAAAAAAGACAAATACACTTACACTTCCCCACTACACAAGTACAAGTACTTGTGTGTGGGTCCGTATCTCGAAATACAAGATGCACGCAATAATAAACACTCACTCACTGATATAAACTTACGAGGGTTAACAGGAAAAGGATTTAAGAAAATTCCTTTTCCTATAGAAGACAATTAGGTCTGTTGGCATTCTTTCAATTCTGCCTAGTACCTACAGAAACATTTCTATAAATTTTCCGACTATTCTGTACATTTTCTCCTATATAATGAAAGTGTTTAACAAATGAAAACCAACACTGCCATACGATAATAACACCGACACAGATGTTTTTAAATACACTTTTATTTGATATTACGACTGTGAGTATTTTGGGAAAATGCAAAAAGCTTTAGTTTTTAACATTCGTTGTTGTAATTTTTCTCAAAAGAAAAAAGCAGTACAAGCAAGAGCAGAAATAGAGGTTGCGAACAAAAGGTCGTTTTAAGTACCCATAACTTGGGGTATATTTATTAAAACAATAATAACAAGAAGGAAAATAATGGAACTTAAAAACAACAGTAGCAGAAAACAACTAAAAATACCAGATACAACAATTAGTTGTACATTAAAAAAAAGATTTTGAAAAAACTTGGCTTTATGCCATGTTCATTAAAGTTTGTAACTAACTAACTAACTAACTAACTAACAACTAACTAACTAACTAACTACTAACTAACTAACTAACTAACTAACTAACTAACTAACTAACTCCTAACTAACTAACTAACTAACTACTAACTAACTAACTACTACTAACTACTAACTAACTAACTAACTAACTAACTAACTACTAACTAACTAACTAACTAACTAACTAACTAACTAACTAACTACTAACTAACTAACTAACTAACTAACTAACTAACTAACTAACTAACTACTAACTAACTAACTAACTAACTACTAACTAACTACTAACTAACTAACTCAACTAACTAACTACTAACTACTAACTAAACTAACTACTAACTACTAACACTAACTAACTAACTAACTAACTAACTAACTAACTAACTAACTAACTAACTAACTAACTAACTAACTAACTAACTACTAACTAACTAACTAACTAACTACTAACTAACTAACTAACTACTAACTAACTAACTAACTAACTAACTAACTAACTACTAACTAACTAACTAACTAACTAACTAACTACTAACTAACTAACTAACTAACTACTACTTAACTAACTAACTAACTAACTAACTACTAACTAACTAACTACTAACTAACTACTAACTAACTAACTAACTAACTACTAACTAACTAACTAACTAACTAACTAACTAACTAACTAACTAACTAACTAACTAACTAACTAACTAACTAACTAACTAACTACTAACTAACTAACTACTAACAACTAACTAACTACTAACTACTAACTAACTAACTCACTAACTAACTAACTAACTAACTAACTAACTAACTAACTAACTAACTAACTAACTAACTAACTAACTAACTACTAACTAACTCACTAACTAACTAACTAACTACTAACTAACTAACTAACTACCTACTAACTAACTAACTCTACTAACTAACTACAACTACTAACTAACTACTAACTAACTAACTAACTAACTAACTAACTAACTAACTAACTAACTAACTAACTAACTACTAACTAACTACTAACTAACTAACTAACTAACTAACTAACTAACTACTAACTACTAACTAACTAATACTAACTAACTAACTAACTAACTAACTAACTAACTAACTAACTACCTAACTAACTACTAACTACTAACTAACTAACTACAACTACTACTAACTAACTAACTAACTAACTACTAACTAACTAACTAACTACTAACTACTAACTACCTAACTAACTCTAACTAACTAACTAACTAACTACTAACTAACTAACTAACTAACTAACTAACTAACTCTAACTAACTAACTAACTAACTAACTAACTAACTAACTAACTAACTAACTAACTCTAACTACTACTAACTAACTAACTAACTAACTAACTAACTAACTACTAACTAACTAACTACTAACTACTAACTAACTAACTACTAACTAACACTAACTAACTAACTAACTACTACTAACTAACTAACTAACTACTAACTAACTAACTAACTAACTAACTAACTACTAACTAACTAACTAACTAACTACTAACTAACTAACTAACTACTAACTAACTAACTAACTAACTAACTAACTAACTAACTAACTACAACTAACTACTAACTAACTAACTAACTAACTTAACTAACTAACTAACTAACTAACTACCTAACTAACTAACTAACTACTAACTAACTAACTAACTAACTAACTAACTAACTACTAACTAACTACTAACTAACTAACTAACTAACTAACTAACTAACTAACTAACTAACTAACTAACTAACTAACTAACTAACTAACTAACTACTAACTACTAACTAACTAACTAACTAACTAACTAACTAACTACTAACTAACTAACTACTAACTACTAACTAACTACTAACTAACTAACTAACTAACTAACTAACTAACTAACTAACTAACTAACTACTAACTAACTAACTAACTAACTACCTAACTAACTAACTAACTAACTAACTAACTAACTAACTAACTAACTAACTAACTAACTAACTAACTAACTAACTAACTAACTAACTAACTAACTAACTAACTAACTAACTAACTAACTAACTAACTAACTAACTAACTAACTACTAACTAACTACTAACTCTAACTAACTAACTAACTAACTAACTAACTAACTAACTAACTAACTAACTAACTAACTAACTACTAACTACTAACTACTAACTAACTACTAACTAACTAACTACTAACTAACTAACTACTAACTAACTAACTACTAACTAACTAACTAACTAACTAACTAACTAACTAACTACTAACTAACTACTACTAACTAACTAACTAACTACTAACCTAACTAACTAACTAACTAACTACTAACTAACTAACTAACTAACTAACTAACTAACTACTAACTACACTAACTAACTACTAACTAACTAACTAACTACCTAACTAACTAACTAACTACTAACTAACTAACTAACTAACTAACTAACTACTACTAACTAACTAACTACTAACTAACTAACTAACTACTAACTAACTAACTAACTAACTAACTAACTAACTAACTAACTAAACTAACTAACTAACTAACTAACTAACTAACTAACTAACTAACTAACTAACTAACTACTAACTAACTAACTAACTAACTAACTAACACTAACTAACTAACTAACTAAACTAACTAACTAACTTAATTAATTAATTCCCTGTCTGGGCAACCCACACACTATTTGCGCAACCTGCCACTGTTTACCCGAAAAACGCAAAATAAAAATGAATAATATTTTTTTTCTACATTCCACTTTGGTTAGCATCTACAAAATTTGGACTACTGCTCCTGGTTCTTGTTGTCATCATCTCGTTTGAGGGTGAGTTGGGTAATGGTTTGGGTTTTTCGGTTATTTCATCAAAGTTAAAATTCATAACATTTTGTACAATAAATAAGTTAGACCTTGGCAAATATGGATTAAGTATATAAATAAAACATGGAAACAGCAAAACACACCTAACTACGTTAAAATTTTTGGCAAACAAAAAAAAAAAAAAAAGAAATATTCTTTCATTAAACAAAAGTGTGCAAGGAGTAGTGGTAGTAGTAATAGTAGTTAAAACACTACTACACACATTTATATATCTAAACAAAGGTTTTCTTTTATTTGTATTACTTTAGATGTGAGTGTGTGTATGTTTTTGCCACTAGAAATGAATTTTATACGGGAGGGTAGAACTTTTCTTTTGGCTTCTATGTGGGAGTAACAACTTTTAAAACATCTGTTCCTTTTCATTTCATTATAAGCATTGTTGTTAAAATTAAATGACAAGAGGTCCTTTTAATGGAATATTTGAAGAGGACATTATGAAATTTATATGATAAATTAAAATATATATGTATATGTACATATATAAGATAATTAGCAATGATATGGTTAAAATTATGTGGTTGTCCTTTAAGAAAAGGAAAAGTTCCTTGAAATTTATGAAACAGAAAACAAAAGGAAAATGTTTGGCTTCCATGAAAGTAAGAATAATGATGTTTAAAAGGAGTCTTTTTAAGTTCGATGAAACTATAGACTAGACTATAGACTAGACTATAGACTAGACTATAGACCTGACTATAGACTAGACATAGACTAGACCTTATAGACTAGACTATAGACTAGACTATAGACTAGACTATAGACTAGGACTATAGACTAGACTATAGACTAGACTATAGACTAGACTATAGACTAGACTATAGGACTAGACTAATGACTAGACTATAGACTAGACTATTGACTAGACTATAGACTAGACTATAGACTAGACTATAGACTAGACTATAGACTAGACTATAGACTAGACTATAGACTAGACTATAGACTAGAATTATGACTAGACTATAGACTAGACTATTGACTAGACTATAGACTAGGACGATAGACTAGACTATAGACTAGACTATAGACTAGACTATAGACTAGGAATCTAGACTAGACGATAGAACTAGACTATTGACTAGACTATTGACTAGCACTATAGACTAGACTATAGACTAGACTATAGACTAGACTATAGACTAGACTATAGACTAGACTATAGACTAGACTATAGACTAGACTATAGACTAGACTATAGACTAGACTATAGACTAGACTATAGACTAGACTATAGACTAGACTATAGACTAGACTATAGACTAGACTATAGACTAGACTATAGACTAGACTATAGACTAGACTATAGACTAGACTATAGACTAGACTATAGACTAGACTATAGACTAGACTATAGACTAGACTATAGACTAGACTATAGACTAGACTATAGACTAGACTATAGACTAGACTATAGACTAGACTATAGACTAGACTATAGACTAGACTATAGACTAGACTATAGACTAGACTATAGACTAGACTATAGACTAGACTATAGACTAGACTATAGACTAGACTATAGACTAGACTATAGACTAGACTATAGACTAGACTATAGACTAGACTATAGACTAGACTATAGACTAGACTATAGACTAGACTATAGACTACTAGACTATAGACTAGACTATAGACTAGACTATAGACTAGACTATAGACTAGACTATAGACTAGACTATAGACTAGACTATAGACTAGACTATAGACTAGACTATAGACTAGACTATAGACTAGACTATAGACTAGACTATAGACTAGACTATAGACTAGACTATAGACTAGACTATAGACTAGACTATAGACTAGACTATAGACTAGACTATAGACTAGACTATAGACTAGACTATAGACTAGACTATAGACTAGACTATAGACTAGACTATAGACTAGACTATAGACTAGACTATAGACTAGACTATAGACTAGACTATAGACTAGACTATAGACTAGACTATAGACTAGACTATAGACTAGACTATAGACTAGACTATAGACTAGACTATAGACTAGACTATAGACTAGACTATAGACTAGACTATAGACTAGACTATAGACTAGACTATAGACTAGACTATAGACTAGACTATAGACTAGACTATAGACTAGACTATAGACTAGACTATAGACTAGACTATAGACTAGACTATAGACTAGACTATAGACTAGACTATAGACTAGACTATAGACACTAGACTATAGACTAGACTATAGACTAGACTATAGACTAGACTATAGACTAGACTATAGACTAGACTATAGACTAGACTATAGACTAGACTATAGACTAGACTATAGACTAGACTATAGACTAGACTATAGACTAGACTATAGACTAGACTATAGACTAGACTATAGACTAGACTATAGTCTAGACTATAGACTAGACTATAGACTAGACTATAGACTAGACTTTTTATTTTCTACACTTTAATTTTTTTCTATTTCCGGTTTGAAAATACTATTGAAATTATATGAAAAACCATGTTTTGTAAATTTTATTTGATTTTTTCTATTTATTTCATGTCTAAATCCTTTTAGGAACAAGTTTAGTGTATGTGTTTTTTCCCCCAGAACTAGTGTTGAACTGGGGGAAAAGAACACAGAAAGTGCACTACTCTGTTACGTAGTTATAGTAAATAGTTTACGAACGAATGACTACCAAGTGGAAAATTAGTGGAAAATGAATATTTATGGTTGCTGCAGCAAAGGATTAAGGCCAGAAAATATACTAAGTAAGAACACTCATACATACAAAATTTTCGGGTATTTCGGTTGAAGGGAGTAAAAAGCGAAAAAGTATTGTGAAAAAGTAATAACAACAGCAAATTGTATGAATTAGTTTGAAAAAACATACATATTAAAATAAATATAGAAAATATCCTTGAATATTGCCCCTATAAACAAAAATATGTTAAAGTTTAACAAAAGAAAAGTAATAGGAAAAGGGTTATTAAGAAAAGAGGTGTTAGTGGAATAGAAATTTTCAAAAATTTCTGTTAAAAAGTTCTTTTCGGTTGTTTAAAAAATTTTATGCTGAAAGTTTTATTTAAGTTTTTAAAAATTTTGTTTTTTGGCGCCACCCCAATTTAAATTCCTAATAAAAATAACAAAATATCTAAAATCAAAGACTTTATTAAAACAAAATATATTTTCCCTAAAAAGGTATAAAATTATATATTCATTAACTTACCAATAAAACACTTTCCCAAGCCATCCATCGTATGGGCATAGGTTGGGTTTGACGACCAGCCGAACCCTCCAATTGACAATAGTCACTCGTATAAGCAGAACGATTTATCACAGTACCAATAGTGCAGACTTTAACGCTATATTCGGGGCCGATAATGCAACTTCTGAAATAAGTAAAAAAATATATAAACATGCTTTTAATCAAAACAAATACTTGGGCTTTATTACTTAAAAATATCATTTTTAATATAAAATATTAAAATATTAAAAAAAATACAAAATTTTACCCACTTCAATAACTTGTTAATGTCCATTTATGGTATATGCTTCAGAACACATTCTATAACAAAATAAATATTCCCTGTTTTAACCACAAATCATATATTTTCAAGTGTTCTTTGGTGAACAGTTCTTCATAATAATACTTCCACAAAAAAAACATCCCTTAATTTACACCCTTCATTCAAAAAATGTAGTTTCCTGCCAGTATCTCAATCATCTTTATGTTATAAGTGTTGATTTTTATTAAACTCCCTTTAAATTTCAACGTTGTTGTTTTTTTTTTCAAATAACAAACGTTAAATAATCTTTATTGTAACAGTTAGTGCCAGTTTTGCAAAGAGCATTTTTGTAATGAATTAATGTTTGTTTTGTTTATTCTATTTCCCCCTTATAAATATTAAATTTTTTCTTAAATCTAGTTATTTTGCTTATTTTTTGAGTATCATCATCAAACATTATTTGTCCCGCAGACATATCACTCTAATATCTGGTCTATACTGGATTTCATAAATGTTTTGCGCCCAGGGCAAGATGAGTTTTAGCTTTTTTTTCTGCTTTAAATTCAAAATGGCAAACGATTTAGGAAAATAAATGGGAGTTTAAAAACAAAAAAGGTAGAATTAAAAAGGCACTAAAACAACTAAAAAATAGTCTAGTCTATAGTCAAGTCTAGTCTATAGTCTAACCTATAGTCTAGTCTATAGTCTAACCTATAGTCTAGTCTATAGTCTAGTCTATAGTCTAACCTATAGTCTAGTCTATAGTCTAACCTACAGTCTAGTCTATAGTCTAGTCTATGGTCTAGTCTGTAGTCTAGTCTATAGTCTAGTCTATAGTCTAATCTATAGTCTAGTCTATAGTCTAGTCTATAGTCTAGTCTATAGTCTAGTCTATAGTCTAGTCTATAGTCTAATCTATAGTCTAGTCTATAGTCTAGTCTATAGTCTAGTCTATAGTCTAGTCTATAGTCTAGTCTATAGTCTAATCTATAGTCTAGTCTATAGTCTAGTCTATAGTCTAGTCTATAGTCTAGTCTATAGTCTAGTCTATAGTCTAGTCTATAGTCTAGTATATAGTCTAGTCTATAGTCTAGTCTATAGTCTAGTCTATAGTCTAGTCTATAGTCTAGTCTATAGTCTAGTCTATAGTCTAGTCTATAGTCTAGTCTATAGTCTAGTCTATAGTCTAGTCTATAGTCTAGTCTATAGTCTAGTCTATAGTCTAGTCTATAGTTAGTCTATAGTCTAGTCTATAGTCTAGTCTATAGTCTAGTCTATAGTCTAGTCTATAGTCTAGTCTATAGTCTAGTCTATAGTCTAGTCTATAGTCTAGTCTATAGTCTAGTCTATAGTCTAGTCTATAGTCTAGTCTATAGTCTAGTCTATAGTCTAGTCTATAGTCTAGTCTATAGTCTAGTCTATAGTCTAGTCTATAGTCTAGTCTATAGTCTAGTCTATAGTCTAGTCTATAGTCTAGTCTATAGTCTAGTCTATAGTCTAGTCTATAGTCTAGTCTATAGTCTAGTCTATAGTCTAGTCTATAGTCTAGTCTATAGTCTAGTCTATAGTCTAGTCTATAGTCTAGTCTATAGTCTAGTCTATAGTCTAGTCTATAGTCTAGTCTATAGTCTAGTCTATAGTCTAGTCTATAGTCTAGTCTATAGTATAGTCTATAGTCTAGTCTATAGTCTAGTCTATAGTCTAGTCTATAGTCTAGTCTATAGTCTAGTCTATAGTCTAGTCTATAGTCTAGTCTAGTCTATAGTCTAGTCTATAGTCTAGTCTATAGTCTAGTCTATAGTCTAGTCTATAGTCTAGTCTATAGTCTAGTCTATAGTCTAGTCTATAGTCTAGTCTATAGTCTAGTCTATAGTCTAGTCTATAGTCTAGTCTATAGTCTAGTCTATAGTCTAGTCTATAGTCTAGTCTATAGTCTAGTCTATAGTCTAGTCTATAGTCTAGTCTAGAGTCTAGTCTATAGTCTAGTCTATAGTCTAGTCTATAGTCTAGTCTATAGTCTAGTCTATAGTCTAGTCTATAGTCTAGTCTATAGTTAGTCTATTGTCTAGTGTGGAGTCTACCGTAATTTTGATTCTTGTTGCAAAGCTGTTAATGAACTAAGTTTACCAATTAAAATCTAATATTAAAAGTTTGTCAAGTGGTCAACAGAGTCTATTTTGAATGGAAGTGTACGTCTCAATTGCGCAATATTTTAAAGGGGTTGTTATGGATTAAAATTTTTAAAAATTTGACCTTAATAAAACCATAACAAAACCCGTTAGAAGTAACCATGAAATTATTTAAAAATATATAAAGAGACAAATTAAAGCACAGGCAGCATATGTTGGAATTAATGCTAGATTTGCATGAAATAAACGAATAAATTGAATTAAGAAATGTTTAAAGGAGAATTTTCAATTTCATCAGCCTAAGGATATATAAATCTTTTCATAATTTTTACTTTCATTTTCCATATTTCCTTTAACCCACTCTCAATGTGGTTGTTAAATGCATATGTAAAATCCAGTTTACATTGATATCTTCATAGATAAGTATGTATGTATGTATGTGGAATTTTCATTTAATTCTTAACATATGTTACTTAATATTCCAGACAATAGAGTCAAACTCCTTCCTGGTAGGAAAACACTTGTTTCGTTGTAACAAAAGTTATGTTTATAAAGAAAAGGAAATTAAAAGTAACGAAGGATGTGCTCTTGATATCTAAGAAAAAGGTTGAGATGTTTCTAGTTGAGAAAGTATTTAAATATTTATTTGTTATTAAAAAAAAATAAACAAATATATGTATGAATATTTAAATAACTAGTCTGGAAAGAGTTTTTTATGTTTTTTCTAAAGGAAATTACAAAATTAAGTGAAGGGGAAAGATAAAAAAGTTTACTTTTTCTTTTGTCGAAATAAAGGATGCCTGAGAAAATTATAAGAAACTTGAAATTAAATTTATTAAAATTTAGAAAAAAGTGTAATATATATTATGATTTCGTTTTGAATTAAATAGAAAAATTGACACCATAAAGGAAAAAGAGCTGCAAATAAAAACTGTTTCAAAATAATCTTTTAGAGTTGCCATCAGTTCTACTTCAATTCTAGTTCAGTTCTAGTTCAGTTCTAGTTCAGTTCTAGTTTAGTTCTAGTTCAGTTCTAGTTCAGTTCTCGTTCAGTTCAGTTCAGTTCTAGTTCAGTTCTAGTTCAGTTCTAGTTCAGTTCTAGTTCAGTTCTAGTTCAGTTCTAGTTCAGTTCTAGTTCAGTTCTAGTTCAGTTCTAGTTCAGTTCTAGTTCAGTTCTAGTTCAGTTCTAGTTCAGTTCTAGTTCAGTTCTAGTTCAGTTCTAGTTCAGTTCTAGTTCAGTTCTAGTTCAGTTCTAGTTCAGTTCTAGTTCAGTTCTAGTTCAGTTCTAGTTCAGTTCTAGTTCAGTTCTAGTTCAGTTCTAGTTCAGTTCTAGTTCAGTTCTAGTTCAGTTCTAGTTCAGTTCTAGTTCAGTTCTAGTTCAGTTCTAGTTCAGTTCTAGTTCAGTTCTAGTTCAGTTCTAGTTCAGTTCTAGTTCAGTTCTAGTTCAGTTCTAGTTCTAGTTCAGTTCTAGTTCAGTTCTAGTTCAGTTCTAGTTCAGTTCTAGTTCAGTTCTAGTTCAGTTCTATTTCTAGTTCCAATTTTACAACTTGTTTAATTGAATTTAATAAAATGGAACACACAAATAATTTGTTATCTTTACATTTACTCAAAATTTTGAGTGAAAGGTTTAATTTACAATATGACGATGTGACAAAGGAAGAAGAAGGAGCATCAAAAAAAAAAAACTACAGCCTGAAAATTTCAAAAGAATTATTCACATGTTGGACTTTTCAATTTTTAATGTTTTAAATGCAGACATTTGCGAACAAAAAAAGTAAAACGCAAACACGCTCACACCAGAAATAAGTAAAAGATAATTTAATACAGGACATTCCATCAGACAAAATGTCCTGATGACGGTGACGACGGCAGCAGCGATGAGGATACTGATATTGATGATGAACGCAAATAAAGACAAAATACGCTAGAGCTACTTACAGTAACGATATCATGCTGTTTTCGTTTGTTTTTTTTTCGCTGAATACTATGAAAAACATAACGAAAAATACGTTTTATTTTGACAAGTATTGACAATGACAGTGACACGTGTCAATTTTCCCTTTTTCTTCAAGTATTGTGTTATTTTGAATTGCGTAGCGTTATGTTAAGGCAATATATAGAAAGAGAAACAGATATGACATAAAGGAGGATTTTTATTTATGTGTCAGAATCTGCTCCAACTCCAACCCCGAGTCTGGTATATTCATACATACGTGAGTACGCGTATACGAAGACATGTGAGAATGTACACTTAGAGAAAATCATTGAATCAATGAAGATTTCGTTTAAACACGGAAACTGTATTCGAACTGAAACTGAACTAGAACTGTTCTTCATATAACTGAACTGTTACTGAAATATACATATCTGACGTATAACTGAACTAGCACTGAGTTTTATTATTTTTTTTTCTAACTGTAACCAATTTATTATGCTGCCTTTAAAACATGCACATGTTCGTAAAGGTCCTCATCAGCAACAACATTGTCCTCATCATCAACACTACCACCATCATCATCATCCACAAAAACATTCTTATGATGACGTTTGTAATGTTGATGAGATCAAGGATTATAAATATGTCTGGAATTTAAGCTGCATTGATAATGTATCGTATAAATTCAATTTTCCATTTGTATATTTCATTTTTTCATCTCCAGTCATATGATACTTACAACACCCAAAATACTATTTTAGCCAAAACCCGTACAGGATTTAAACGAAGAAACAGGGAAAAAAGGTTATGCACGCAATATTATATGCTACACATTTTATTGTTAATAATTTATTTTGTAGTGCGAGAGATGAACTCTCGTGTTACGAAAAGTTTAAGGATGTATTTTTACGTTTTGTTTATTTCCTCCTGTCAAGTGTATGAGATTAGTTTTGTAAGCTCATCTTATGTTTTCTTATTATTCAACACAGTGGAAACCATCCTTCATCCTTCTAATAGGGTTGCAATATTTTAGTTGGAGTGGTTGCGTCATTGTTTATTAAAGTTTTGACAGTGCGTGTAATTCCTCCTGTTACTTTGTATTGTATTTTTATCTCAAATAAGGGTGTTTACCATTAAAATTACCTTAATTATTAGAAAATTTATGCTTGAATAGTTTATATTATTTTTCTCGTTTTTATTATTTTGGCAAACTAGATTTTCCTTTTTTTTCCATGGAAATGATAATTGAATGTGTCAATACATTTGTTAAGCTTCGTGTGGCATCAAGCACACATGATGATTTGGTTTTTGGGGTTCATAAGTTGAGTTATGGTTTCAACATCATGTCTAGGATTATGCAGAAGCTTAAAATCCATGAAAGATAATTGAAAATGTCAAAATTTTTGATGTTCTAAGAATAGAGTCATTTGGAAGAGATGCTTTAATGAATTTTTTCACAATGAGTAAAAATCTAACAACCTACATCAATTGAATTTAAATTTTATTATGACATTTTTCTGTATTGACAGACCAATTAGAAATATTTGATTTGATTAAAACTGAAGGAAAGAATCGAACTAGAACTGAACTAGAACTGAACTAGAACTGAACTAGAACTGAACTAGAACTGAACTAGAACTGAACTAGAACTGAACTAGAACTGAACTAGAACTGAACTAGAACTGAACTAGAACTGAACTAGAACTGAACTAGAACTGAACTAGAACTGAACTAGAACTGAACTAGAACTGAACTAGAACTGAACTAGACTGAACTAGAACTGAACTAGAACTGAACTAGAACTGAACTAGAACTGAACTAGAACTGAACTAGAACTGAACTAGAACTGAACTAGAACTGAACTAGAACTGAACTAGAACTGAACTAGAACTGAACTAGAACTGAACTAGAACTGAACTAGAACTGAACTAGAACTGAACTAGAACTGAACTAGAACTGAACTAGAACTGAACTAGAACTGAACTAGAACTGAACTAGAACTGAACTAGAACTGAACTAGAACTGAACTAGAACTGAACTAGAACTGAACTAGAACTGAACTAGAACTGAACTAGAACTGAACTAGAACTGAACTAGAACTGAACTAGAACTGAACTAGAACTGAACTAGAACTGAACTAGAACTGAACTAGAACTGAACTAGAACTGAACTAGACTGAACTACTGAACTGAACTAGAACTGAACTAGAACTGAACTAGAACTGAACTAGAACTACTGAACTAGAACTGAACTAGAACTGAACTAGAACTGAACTAGAACTGAACTAGAACTGAACTAGAACTGAACTAGAACTGAACTAGAACTGAACTAGAACTGAACTAGAACTGAACTAGAACTGAACTAGAACTGAACTAGAACTGAACTAGAACTGAACTAGAACTGAACTAGAACTGAACTAGAACTGAACTAGAACTGAACTAGAACTGAACTAGAACTGAACTAGAACTGAACTAGAACTGACTAGAACTGAACTAGAACTGAACTAGAACTGAACTAGAACTGAACTAGAACTGAACTAGACTGAACTGAACTGAACTGAACTAGAACTGAACTAGAACTGAACTAGAACTGAACTAGAACTGAACTAGAACTGAACTATACTGAACTAGAACTGAACTAGAACTGAACTAGAACTGAACTAGAACTGAACTAGAACTGAACTAGAACTGAACTAGAACTGAACTAGAACTGAACTAGAACTGAACTAGAACTGAACGAACTGAACTAGAACTGAACTAGAACTGAACTAGAACTGAACTAGAACTGAACTAGAACTGAACTAGAACTGAACTAGAACTGACTACTAGAACTGAACTAGAACTCAACTAGAACTGAACTAGAACTCAACTAGAACTCAACTAGAACTCAACTAGAACTGAACTAGAACTGAACTAGAACTGAACTAGAACTGAACTAGAACTGAACTAGAACTGGCACTAAACTAGAACTGAACTAGAACTGAACTAGAACTAAACTAGAACTAAACTAGAACTGAACTAGAACTGAAATGAACTAGAACTGAAATGAACTAGAACTGAACTAGAACTGAACTAGAACTGAACTAGAACTGAACTAGAACTGAACTAGAACTGAACTAGAACTGAACTAGAACTGAACTAGAACAGAACTAGAACAGAACTAGAACTCAACTAGAACTCAACTAGAACTAAACTAGAACTGAGATGGACATTTTTTTATTTATAAAAAAGTGCTGAACATTAAAATTAAGCCACAAATCTATTAGCCATTAAAACCTTTTAATCATGAAAAAATCTTGATAAGTTTATTTTTTGTGAATAAATTTTATTTACTCTAATTTAATGCAATTTAGTGTGTGTATTGGTGGGTTTTTATCCATACCACATAGGTAAACTGAAAGAGTTGACACCTACTCCATCATTTATAATTCCCTTAATGTCATTGCAAAAATTTGGGGAGTTGAAATCGCAAACCAAATACATGTAGCCAGTAGCAGGAAAAAGAAATAAGCCGATATACATAAATACATACATACGTTCATACATATATATGTATGTGTGTAAGTATAACGTATAGAATGTTTAAGTAAATAAATAAAATTTTTACAAACATCATTCGCATACAACGACGACCAGTCAACCGACAACAAACAACATGGGGCATATCAGTGAAGGGAACACAATACTTCCATACTTGTACAAACATTTACTTTAACATGACTGTAAAATCGAATGTCAGATGTCAGTTATAGGCTGCAATTCTGAAGCCTGCTGTGGAACTATGTTGCACTACTCCTCCCTCTGGGTAGACTCAAAAAGAAAGGTAAAGTAATATGACTGCTAAATATTTATGTACATGTGAGTGTGAAGTAGCAAGTTTATAACATATTAAATACATATTGCAACTACAATAATCCATAGCAGTATTGTTCCCTCACATGTACAAATGCATAGAACTCATGGATGGTTGGATGGCTTTGTCAGCATCCTCATACCATACACATGGGGATGTAAAATCATGTTATAGTAGTTGTGGGCAGCAGCCTCCAACTATGTACACCACATTTACTCATTCACTATAAAATCCTGTCAAAGTTAAGAGTAAAATAGTTTGGGGCATAAACAAAGAGAATAAAAACTGAAAGCTTATGATTCTATTTAGTTCGTTTGTTCCTGCAGCATATGTGGGGTCTACCAAACAGTAGTGGTTAGTGTGTGTGTGTGTTATGGTTGCCTGCCTGGCAGAATGACTAGCTGACTGACTGACTGGATGGTTCGCTGATATTATATGCTTGATGCATTCCATTTATGATGGTTTTTAATACTAAATGTCATCAAAGGTACTGTGTAGGATGAATGATAAAAATTTCCAAATGGAAAGTTGTTTCATAAGGATGATGATGTTGGCGATGGTGTTGTTGCTGCTATTGCTACTACTACAATTTTGTTTTGTTGATGACGTTGGCATAAGTGTCAAAATAAGAGTGAACAAAATAACGCGTTCAGTGTAATAAATTTAACCCATAGCTGCGGCATGTTTGATGATGAACAAAAATATATAAATAAATCCATGTCAACTGTAACAAGAAATTGTGGATTTATATTTATTTATGAAATAAGAAAAGATTTTGTAATAAAATATTAAAGGATTAAGGACAGTACTGTCTTACATACATATGTATGTCGACAACAGGGTGAGATATTCCTTTTAGAAATTGAGATGAATGAAAACGATAGAACAGTTATAAGGTGGGAGAAGATAGACTTCACTGAGAATCTAGTCTAGTCTATAGTCTAGTCTATAGTCTAGTCTATAGTCTAGTCTATAGTCTAGTCTATAGTCTAGTCTATAGTCTAGTCTATAGTCTAGTCTATAGTCTAGTCTATAGTCTAGTCTATAGTCTAGTCTATAGTCTAGTCTATAGTCTAGTCTATAGTCTAGTCTATAGTCTAGTCTATAGTGTAGTCTATAGTCTAGTCTATAGTCTAGTCTATAGTCTAGTCTATAGTCCAGTCTATAGTCTAGTCTATAGTCTAGTCTATAGTCTAGTCTATAGTCTAGTCTATAGTCTAGTCTATAGTCTAGTCTATAATCTAGTCTATAGTCTAGTCTATAGTCTAGTCTAGTCTAGTCTATAGTCTAGTCTAGTCTAGTCTATAGTCTAGTCTATAGTCTAGTCTATAGTCTAGTCTATAGTCTAGTCTATAATCTAGTCTATAGTCTAGTCTATAGTCTAGTCTATAGTCTAGTCTATAGTCTAGTCTATAGTCTAGTCTATAGTCTAGTCTATAGTCTAGTCTATAGTCTAGTCTATAGTCTAGTCTATAGTCTAGTCTATAGTCTAGTCTATAGTCTAGTCTATAGTCTAGTCTATAGTCTAGTCTATAGTCTAGTCTATAGTCTAGTCTAGTCTAGTCTATAGTCTAGTCTATAGTCTAGTCTATAGTCTAGTCTATAGTCTAGTCTATAGTCTAGTCTATAGTCTAGTCTATAGTCTAGTCTATAGTCTAGTCTATAGTCTAGTCTATAGTCTAGTCTATAGTCTAGTCTATAGTCTAGTCTATAGTCTAGTCTATAGTCTAGTCTATAGTCTAGTCTATAGTCTAGTCTATAGTCTAGTCTATAGTCTAGTCTATAGTCTAGTCTATAGTCTAGTCTATAGTCTAGTCTATAGTCTAGTCTATAGTCTAGTCTATAGTCTAGTCTATAGTCTAGTCTATAGTCTAGTCTATAGTCTAGTCTATAGTCTAGTCTATAGTCTAGTCTATAGTCTAGTCTATAGTCTAGTCTATAGTCTAGTCTATAGTCTAGTCTATAGTCTATAGTCCTATAGTCTAGTCTATAGTCTAGTCTATAGTCTAGTCTATAGTCTAGTCTATAGTCTAGTCTATAGTCTAGTCTATAGTCTAGTCTATAGTCTAGTCTATAGTCTAGTCTATAGTCTAGTCTATAGTCTAGTCTATAGTCTAGTCTATAGTCTAGTCTATAGTCTAGTCTATAGTCTAGTCTATAGTCTAGTCTATAGTCTAGTCTATAGTCTAGTCTATAGTCTAGTCTATAGTCTAGTCTATATCTAGTCTATAGTCTAGTCTATAGTCTAGTCTATAGTCTAGTCTATAGTCTAGTCTATAGTCTAGTCTATAGTCTAGTCTATAGTCTAGTCTATAGTCTAGTCTATAGTCTAGTCTATAGTCTAGTCTATAGTCTAGTCTATAGTCTAGTCTATAGTCTAGTCTATAGTCTAGTCTATAGTCTAGTCTATAGTCTAGTCTATCGTCTAGTCTATAGTCTAGTCTATAGTCTAGTCTATAGTTCTAGTCTATAGTCTAGTCTATAGTCTAGTCTATAGTCTAGTCTATAGTCTAGTCTATAGTCTAGTCTATAGTCTAGTCTATAGTCTAGTCTATAGTCTAGTCTATAGTCTAGTCTATAGTCTAGACTATAGTAATTGTAATTTTTAGCATATGATGCTATTTTAACCAGGATTAATGTGCTTTTTGAAGACAACATTGAGCATTTTTGATTTGGTGCTTAATTCGGATATAAATTGTAATTAAAGGGTTAATATTGTTTTTTAGCTCTCAATATATTTATGACTGCATAAAACAAATACAATACTGTGCAGGTATGGCTTTTAATATAAAAGTAAACGCGTCGGAGCATTTAAACATCAATAGAGAGGACTGTGTTTGGCTTAGTTCAAATGCAGTGATGGGGAAATCTATTAATCTCGCAAGTTTGCAAGCGAAACAGTATGTTCTAAACTTTTCATTAGGGAGAGCTTTATTAATGATACTAATGTGACTCTACGAGTTTATTTTCTACGCAAGTTCCTTTCCCCCCAATTGTGCACTTTGCCCATAACTGCTCTAAAATTATAAAAAGTACATACTGTCCATAATATATATAATTTTATGATATTGTTGCAATATTTTCTTTTGCTATAGGAGTTGATATAGCCAACGATGACATTAGTTTTAACAGATCAACAATTTTAATTTTTCACCTGTATGAGTTTCTGTTTTAAACAAGAATAGACAAAATGCTTACACGGCAATGAAGCGTAAATTACTAGAATTTATGGGTCAATAAGATGGTATTAGGGTTTAAAAGAAAATTTATATTTAATAAGAATTTTAAAGCAATTACTATGAAGAACTTGCAAAGCTAAATTTTAAAACTTTATTTTAATTTAATATCTAAAGATTTTCGTATTTAATTTACTGTTAATTTGTCTTAATAAAATTGCAGTATACTTTAAGGATTTTCTTTACACAAAAATAAATATGATGAAAAAAAGTCTTTTAGAAAATTGTTTTTAAATCCCATAAATTCTTTTCATAATTACAAAATTTATTTCCAAATCCTTGCAATTTTTGTTTCTGAGAAAGTAAGCTTTTTTTTTTGCTAAAACAAGCAATTTAAATTTCAATTTAAAAGTTATAGTTGTCATACAAACAATATGTATAAAGCCAATAAGGCTTCCCATTCCCAACTCTTTTGCACACATACACTCTACTTTAAATTTCCTTTTCAGTTCGATTTTTCTTTTTTACAAAATGCTTGTGAAATAAATATGTCACAAATGAAAATTGCAATTAATTTTTGCCAACAATACAACATACTAAAAAAATATCGCATTATGTTAGTTTGAGTAGCAGAAAAAAAGGCAAAATTTTTGCTTAAAGCTACTGACAAAATATTGTATTGTGTGAACCATATATATTGGAAAAAATCAAAAAAAGGAAATAAACTAACCAAGAAAGAAGCAAGCAGCACAAGGAATCATTGCCAAAAACATAAAGATTTTTCAAATGTTTTTGTTGTATTTCTACTCATACTGAAACAAGCTAAATTCACTATGACACACTTATTACAAGGATTTGTAAGGATTGAAAAGACGTACATGAACACAAATTTTTTATATATTTTTTTCAGTGCTTTGTTGTAAAGAAAATTTAATAAATTTAAAGATATTTGCTCATACAACTGGTGAAAGGAAGAAAGCACAGTGGGTTGGAGGAAAAGATAACATATCAATTTTCCAAATTTGTTTCTATACAGAAATTTTATCAAAATTTCATAGACAAGGCTATAGACTAGACTATAGACTAGACTAGACTAGACTAGACTAGACTATAGACTAGACTATAGACTAGACTATAGACTAGACTATAGACTAGACTATAGACTAGACTATAGACTAGACTATAGACTAGACTATAGACTAGACTATAGACTAGACTATAGACTAGACTATAGACTAGACTATAGACTAGACTATAGACTAGACTATAGACTAGACTATAGACTAGACTATAGACTAGACTATAGACTAGACTATAGACTAGACTATAGACTAGACTATAGACTAGACTAGACTAGACTATAGACTAGACTATAGACTAGACTATAGACTAGACTATAGACTAGACTATAGACTAGACTATAGACTAGACTATAGACTAGACTATAGACTAGACTACAGACTAGACTATAGACTAGACTATAGACTAGACTATAGACTAGACTATAGACTAGACTATAGACTAGACTACAGACTAGACTATAGACTAGACTATAGACTAGACTACAGACTAGACTACAGACTAGACTACTAGACTAGACTATAGACTAGACTATAGACTAGACTATAGACTAGACTATAGACTAGACTATAGACTAGACTATAGACTAGACTATAGACTAGACTATAGACTAGACTATAGACTAGACTATAGACTAGACTATAGACTAGACTATAGACTAGACTATAGACTAGACTATAGACTAGACTATAGACTAGACTATAGACTAGACTATAGACTAGACTATAGACTAGACTAGAGACTAGACTAGACTAGACTATAGACTAGACTATAGACTAGACTATAGACTAGACTATAGACTAGACTATAGACTAGATTATAGACTAGACTATAGACTAGACTATAGACTAGACTATAGACTAGACTAAGACTAGACTATAGACTAGACTATAGACTATATTATAGACTAGACTATAGATTGTTGGTATGAATTCGATTTATTCCCACAGTGCAAAAGCCCTTTGTTCAGAAAATCTTTAAATTTATAGTATAGAAATTGTTTAACTGAACTTTTTTACATGTCCTTGCATGCTTTGTTCAATGCAAACTCATACACTTACTCACATACACACAGAAAGTCACATGAACAATTTAATACTTTGTTACAAATTTGTTAGATTTTCCCTACATACTCTCTTGTTCATGCAACATTTATGAGAATATGTTGTTGCTGCTACTAAAATTTGTAGTCTGAACAAATGAAACAATGGTTCGGGTGTTAAACATAGAAAATCGTTAAGAAAATCTAGTAATAACAATAAATTTAATAGATTTTATAGTTGTTTTTTTATTTCTACACAGACCCTAAATGTATGCTTTAGTTTTCTTTCGTTTTTTTTTTGCAAATAATAAAACGAACTTCTCTGTTAAATCCTACAAATTTGTTGCTTTTGTTTAGCTAAGAGTATAACAAAAAAGCAACGTTTTAAGCGACATGGTGTTGTTGTTGCTGCTGCTGGAGACCAGGATAAAAAACTAACATTTAATTTCTTTTATATTAACAAAACGTGCTGTTTTCCACATGCATGCCTGCATACGTGATGATGATAGCTATGACGATCATGACGTTGCTGCTGCCTTTTGCTGTTACTCTTTCGCTCCTAGTACGAGGTGTTTCATGTGTAACTGGCAAAAATCTAATTAATGACTTGTGGCAAGTTTGTGCACTTGTATTGGCGGTGTATGACCAAACGTTAAATTGTGGCAGTTATGTTGTGTTTGTTGTTAAAAAATTAAATATATATGTACATATGTATGTAAGATAAAACTTGTATGAATTTTTTAAATAATTGCTGCCAAGCATTAACAATAGTTATTGGTTTCTTGGGTGAAAAAAATAAGAAGTGTAATTTCTGGGTCATGTGTATATAATTAAATATTAAATGAAACGCACAGGAAACAGGAAATGAGCTTTAAACATTTAAAATAAATCTTAAGGAAATAAAGTGCGTTTCGTCATAAATTAAAAAATAATTTATTTATATGCATGTACTGCTAGAAACCTGCTGTGAGATTAGAAAACATGAATTTTAAATAGCAACATAATTTTAAAGAATATTTATTTTTGTTTTTTGTACAAAAATTGTGTACAAATTGCAAATTTTATAAAAAGATTGTATAAATGAAAAAATGTCTGATTCATACATACATAAGTTCTACTTCAGTTCTATTTCAGTTAGAGGTCAGTTATAGTTCAGTTCTAGTTCTGTTCTAGTTCTACTCTAGTTCTGTTCTAGTTCTGTTCTAGTTCTGTTCTAGTTCTGTTCTAGTTCTGTTCTAGTTCTGTTCTAGTTCTGTTCTAGTTCTGTTCTAGTTCTGTTCTAGTTCTGTTCTAGTTCTGTTCTAGTTCTGTTCTGTTCTAGTTCTGTTCTAGTTCTGTTCTAGTTCTGTTCTAGTTCTGTTCTAGTTCTGTTCTAGTTCTGTTCTAGTTCTGTTCTAGTTCTGTTCTAGTTCTGTTCTAGTTCTGTTCTAGTTCTGTTCTAGTTCTGTTCTAGTTCTGTTCTAGTTCTGTTCTAGTTCTGTTCTAGTTCTGTTCTAGTTCTGTTCTAGTTCTGTTCTAGTTCTGTTCTAGTTTAGTTCTGTTCTAGTTCTGTTCTAGTTCTGTTCTAGTTCTGTTCTAGTTCTGTTCTAGTTCTGTTCTAGTTCTGTTCTAGTTCTGTTCTAGTTCTGTTCAAGTTCTGTTCTAGTTCTGTTCTAGTTCTGTTCTAGTTCTGTTCTAGTTCTGTTCTAGTTCTGTTCTAGATCTGTTCTAGTTCTGTTCTAGTTCTGTTCTAGTTCTGTTCTAGTTCTGTTCTAGTTCTGCTCTAGTTCTACTCTAGTTCTGTTCTAGTTCTGTTCTAGTTCTGTTCTAGTTCTGTTCTAGTTCTGTTCTAGTTCTGTTCTAGTTCTGTTCTAGTTCTGTTCTAGTTCTGTTCTAGTTCTGTTCTAGTTCTGTTCTAGTTCTGTTCTAGTTCTGTTCTAGTTCTGTTCTAGTTCTGTTCTAGTTCTGTTCTAGTTCTGTTCTAGTTCTATTCTAGTTCTATTCTAGTTCTGTTCTAGTTCGGTTCTAGTTCTGTTCTAGTTCTATTCTAGTTCTATTCTAGTTCTATTCTAGTTCTGTTCTAGTTCGGTTCTAGTTCTGTTCTAGTTCTGTTCTAGTTCTGTTCTAGTTCTGTTCTAATTCTGTTCTAGTTCTGTTCTAGTTCTGTTCTAGTTCTGTCTAGTTCTGTTCTAGTTCTGTTCTAGTTCTGTTCTAGTTCTCTTCTAGTTCTGTTCTAGTTCTGTTCTAGTTCTGTTCTAGTTCTGTTCTAGTTCTGTTCTAGTTCTGTTCTAGTTCTGTTCTAGTTCTGTTCTAGTTCTGTTCTAGTTCTGTTCTAGTTCTGTTCTAGTTCTGTTCTAGTTCTGTTCTAGTTCTGTTCTAGTTCTGTTCTAGTTCTGTTCTAGTTCTGTTCTAGTTCTGTTCTAGTTCTGTTCTAGTTCTGTTCTAGTTCTGTTCTAGTTCTGTTCTAGTTCTGTTCTAGTTCTGTTCTAGTTTTGTTCTAGTTCTGTTCTAGTTCTGTTCTAGTTCTGTTCTAGTTCTGTTCTAGTTCTGTTCTAGTTCTGTTCTAGTTCTGTTCTAGTTCTGTTCTTTTTTTAAGTTAAGCTACGAATTATTACCAAAAATTCAATATTTGAAATAGAATTAAACATATTCCATAGCCTACGCCCAGGCTGTGGCACATAAAAGTCTCTACTGCATACTTCTAGGAAACCAATTAAAAAATATTCCTAACATTCCACTTTTATTTTCTTTTTTTAATTTAATTTATTTACCCGCAAAGTAGTGAAAGTTATTTAACCAAAAATTCCATTTAATTTTAGTTCAGTTGTTACAACATTTCAGCCACAAAAACCCATTATTATAAATAAAATTACCAGTAGCAAGCAAACAGATTGCAGTTAAATCCTAAAACTTACTCTCTAATACAAAAATTTTCATTTCACTGAGAAAAATGTGCATAAATTTTAAAGAAAAAATAAATAAAATTTACTACTTAGAATAATAAAAAACGAAACACAACAATAACAGAAACATCAACTGTTATAGAAAATTACATAAAAAATAGAAACTAAAATGATTTTCCAACAAATAACTAAAGAACTAAAAAACACAAAGTAAAAATTGGCTTAAAATAACTTTGAATTTGAACATGCCAAAACAATAAAACTTGTAAACTGCTAACGAAAAAAAAAAACTATAAAGAATGAAAAACCTTAAAATTGAAATGAAATGCAATTAAACCACTCGACCTAGAGGAATAACTACAATAGACCAAGAACAAGAGTTAGTGAAGTTACAAAAAAATGTAAATTTCTGCACAAGAAAGTGAAGCACTTTGCAGAAGACAGGGATTTGTTTATTTTTCTTTTGGTGAATGAGATCCCGCCCCTACAGTGCTGGATGGTAATGTGGCAATAAAATACAGAAGTCCTTAAAGGGGTTTTCAGTTTTGAATCGGGTTGCTACTTGGTTCCGTTTGGAACTAGATGAAGATGTGTATTCTTAGAACATATTTTGATTTTAGAGAAGTTTTAATGGTTTCCTACCCCAAAAAGTCTACTTGACCAATCCTTCTCGCTTTCGTTCGTGCACTCAAAAGTTCCTTCTTGTTGCTACTCCTTACAAATTTTCAATACAAACCCAAAACTGTAAAAAAAAACTACAGTTTCATATAACAATTGAGGCGTAATTCATTGGTGGTTTTTGCGTTTTTCTGCCATGGGTAATTGCAAAGATTTAAAAACTAAAACATTGTAGATTTTACAAAGCGTAGAATTTTGCAATTTCTTTTTCTTTCTATAATTTGTGTGATGATTTTGATTTTTGTGAATTTTTCATTTTTCACTATGTTACATTTTTTCTGGCTTTCGAAACAACGAAGACAGTCAAAATGTGTAACTCGGAAAAAAGGAAAGCAAACTGTAGGAAAAAAAGGAAAAGTGTTGCATGTTGTGTATTGTATATAAAGTTGCTATGATTTGCATATATGCAAATAGTTTTTCCCCATTTTTTCAGTTAAGTTTACTTAAGCAATTTTTTTCTACGGCGTTGCTGTTGTTAGACTCTTACGTTGCAAGTTAAGAAGCCATAAAGGTTGCTTCAAATTTATGCAAAATGCTACTTTTTCTTTTTTCTTTATTATAAATATTATTTAGTTTTATTTTTTTCTCTTTTTTAAGTTGCTTGTTTTATGTGTTTTTTCGTATTTAATAAAATGCAAATATTTATTTATGAAACTAGTCTCAACGTTGCATTGTAAGACATAAAGGAAATTAATATTTTTTACGTAAAAATAAATTTTTAAAGTGAGTTGCAGTTATTTGTTTTAATTTATGCGAGAAATTATGTGAGAAGAAATGGACAAAAGGTACATAAAGTATGAAATTTAAAATGTACAATTTATGAAAAAATTTTACTACAACAAAGAAAGATAAATTAAGATTACTAGTAGTAATCTTAACTAGAACAGAACTAGAACAGAACTAGAACTAGAACAGAACTAGAACAGAACTAGAACAGAACTAGAACAGAACTAGAACAGAACTAGAACAGAACTAGAACAGAACTAGAACAGAACTAGAACAGAACTAGAACAGAACTAGAACAGAACTAGAACAGAACTAGAACAGAACTAGAACAGAACTAGAACAGAACTAGAACAGAACTAGAACAGAACTAGAACAGAACTAGAACAGAACTAGAACAGAACTAGAACAGAACTAGAACAGAACTAGAACAGAACTAGAACAGAACTAGAACAGAACTAGAACAGAACTAGAACAGAACTAGAACAGAACTAGAACAGAACTAGAACAGAACTAGAACAGAACTAGAACAGAACTAGAACAGAACTAGAACAGAACTAGAACAGAACTAGAACAGAACTAGAACAGAACTAGAACAGAACTAGAACAGAACTAGAACAGAACTAGAACAGAACTAGAACAGAACTAGAACAGAACTAGAACAGAACTAGAACAGAACTAGAACAGAACTAGAACAGAACTAGAACAGAACTAGAACAGAACTAGAACAGAACTAGAACAGAACTAGAACAGAACTAGAACAGAACTAGAACAGAACTAGAACAGAACTAGAACAGAACTAGAACAGAACTAGAACAGAACTAGAACAGAACTAGAACAGAACTAGAACAGAACTAGAACAGAACTAGAACAGAACTAGAACAGAACTAGAACAGAACTAGAACAGAACTAGAACAGAACTAGAACAGAACTAGAACAGAACTAGAACAGAACTAGAACAGAACTAGAACAGAACTAGAACAGAACTAGAACAGAACTAGAACAGAACTAGAACAGAACTAGAACAGAACTAGAACAGAACTAGAACAGAACTAGAACAGAACTAGAACAGAACTAGAACAGAACTAGAACAGAACTAGAACAGAACTAGAACAGAACTAGAACAGAACAGAACTAGAACAGAACTAGAACAGAACTAGAACAGAACTAGAACAGAACAGAACTAGAACAGAACTAGAACTAGAACTAGAACAGAACTAGAACTGAACTAGAACTGAACTAGAACTGAACTAGAACTGAACTAGAACTGAACTAGAACTGAACTAGAACTGAACTAGAACTGAACTAGAACTGAACTAGAACTGAACTAGAACTGAACTAGAACTGAACTAGAACTGAACTAGAACTGAACTAGAACTGAACTAGAACTGAACTAGAACTGAACTAGAACTGAACTAGAACTGAACTAGAACTGAACTAGAACTGAACTAGAACTGAACTAGAACTGAACTAGAACTGAACTAGAACTGAACTAGAACTGAACTAGAACTGACTAGAACTGAACTAGAACTGAACTAGAACTGAACTAGAACTGAACTAGAACTGAACTAGAACTGAACTAGAACTGAACTAGAACTGAACTAGAACTGAACTAGAACTGAACTAGAACTAGAACTGAACTAGAACTGAACTAGAACTGAACTAGAACTGAACTAGAACAGAACTAGAACAGAACTAGAACAGAACTAGAACAGAACTAGAACAGAACTAGAACAGAACTAGAACAGAACTAGAACAGAACTAGAACAGAACTAGAACAGAACTAGAACAGAACTAGAACAGAACTAGAACAGAACTAGAACAGAACTAGAACAGAACTAGAACAGAACTGAACTAGAACAGAACTAGAACAGAACCAGAACAGAACTAGAACAGAACTAGAACAGAACTAGAACAGAACTAGAACAGAACTAGAACAGAACTAGAACACAACTAGAACACAACTAGAACACAACTAGAACAGAACTAGAACAGAACTAGAACTAGAACTAGAACAGAACTAGAACAGAACTAGAACAGAACTAGAACAGAACTAGAACAGAACTAGAACAGAACTAGAACAGAACTAGAACAGAACTAGAACAGAACTAGAACAGAACTAGAATACAACTAGAACACAACTAGAATACAACTAGAACACAACTAGAACACAACTAGAACACAACTAGAACAGAACAGAACTAGAACAGAACTAGAACAGAACTAGAACAGAACTAGAACAGAACTAAAACAGAACTAAAACAGAACTAAAACAGAACTAAAACAGAACTAGAACAGAACTAGAACAGAACTAGAACAGAACTAGAACAGAACTAAAATAGAACTAGAACAGAACTAAAACTTATAAAAACCACTACAAAATTTTAAATTACAAAATTTTATTTAACTTTAAATAAAATCATCTAAATCTTTAATATATTCTCCCCCTTTTTTTAAATTTCTGTTAAACAATATTCTTTTGCAATACGCACTTAATATATCATTTATATATTTTTATTCTCACATTCAATGACCATCCTCATCGTCAACATCATCGTTGTAGTCATTTGTTATCATCATACCCAAATCATTATCCTTGACCTTAAGCATAGTGAAAAAGTCAACATCATCATACTTCTATAAAAAATAAAGAAACGTATGAAAAAAGTGCTGAAAAAACAGAGAAACAGAAGCCCATTATGTTGTTATAAAAAATAAATACACATGAAAGTGGCTAACATACCATTTCCAATGTTATAAGGAAGTGTTTTGAATTAGAGATAGAAAAGAATTTACTAGTCAAGGATAAGTAGAGGTAACTTTTCTGTAGACTTCTAGCAGTTTTCTATATGTTTTTACTAAATGTAATCCTTATGTTAACATTTTTGTGTTTTTCTCTAGAAATTTGGAAACAGTGTAAGCAGTTTTCCATATAAATGTGTGTAGTAGCTCTTGTATAATAAACTAACTATTGCTTTTTTAACAAGAGTTTCCATATGTGAGTGAATTGTTTTTAGTTTTTTTTTTATTAAAAACGACAAACTGACTCATTCATAAAAGGCACACATATACTCACACACACACAAATACATATATTCAAACATCAGGGTCACTTCGTTTTATGACCATGTTAAGGTCATCATCATAAGAGTATATAGTGAATATTGTTAGTTGTAGTTGAATGTGGCTTCAATAAGAGATCCCATATTATGGCTTAAAAAAGTCAACAACAGCAACAAAAAAAAAAAAAAAAAAGAACAAATTTAATACTTTCCTAAGAAGCTACATACTCATAAAAGCTTATAAATGAGATAGTTTGGAGATGATAAAAAAATAGAAGAAAAAAAAAAAAAATATTAACTCGTAGTCATAAAATACTACAAAACATTTTCAACATGTTGATGTTGTCTTCTCTTGGAAACGAAAAGAAACAACAAGTTTGTTTCTTTTTTACCATATTATTTTCTATTTTTGTAATAATGCTGAAAGTTTGTGTTTATTTTCGGTTTGGTAATAAAATTTTGTTTATGAAAACTACTGGCTCAGCTAGTAGTATTGCTATATAAGTAGCAAACTACAACTGGTGATGATACTAATATTAGAATTCAATTGAGTGAAATTATTATTATGAAAAAAAGATAAACCAAAATAAAACTAAATTTATGTAGAAAAAGAAACAAGGATTTGCACAAGGTCACAGATTAAAATATTTCAAATACAAGTGGTATTAAGAGATTTTTTGGGTTATAAACTTCAAGGATAAATACAAAAGAAAATGTTTTTTTTGCTATAAAAGGAATATTAAAAGTCATAAAATTAAAAAAAATATTTCATCCGATTTTAAAATAAAATTTATCTTAACAAAAACTGAACTAGAACATAACTAGAACTAGAACTGAACTAGAACTGAACTAGAACTGAACTGGAACTGAACTAGAACTGAACTAGAATTGAACTAGAACTGAACTAGAACTGAACTAGAACTGAACTAGAACTGAACTAGAACTGAACTAGAACTGAACTAGAACTGAACTAGAACTGAACTAGAACTGAACTAGAACTGAACTAGAACTGAACTAGAACTGAACTAGAACTGAACTAGAACTGAACTAGAACTGAACTAGAACTGAACTAGAACTGAACTAGAACTGAACTAGAACTGAACTAGAACTGAACTAGAACTGAACTAGAACTGAACTAGAACTGAACTAGAACTGAACTAGAACTGAACTAGAACTGACTAGAACTGAACTAGAACTGAACTAGAACTGAACTAGAACTGAACTAGAACTGAACTAGAACTGAACTAGAACTGAACTAGAACTGAACTAGAACTGACTAAACTGAAACTGAACTGAACTAGAACTGACTAGAACTGAACTAGAACTGAACTAGAACTGAACTAGAACTGAACTAGAACTGAACTAGAACTGAACTAGAACTGAACTAGAACTGAACTAGAACTGAACTAGAACTGAACTAGAACTGAACTAGAACTGAACTAGAACTGAACTAGAACTGAACTAGAACTGAACTAGAACTGAACTAGAACTGAACTAGAACTGAACTAGAACTGAACTAGAACTGAACTAGAACTGAACTAGAACTGAACTAGAACTGAACTAGAACTGAACTAGAACTGAACTAGAACTGAACTAGAACTGAACTAGAACTGAACTAGAACTGAACTAGAACTGAACTAGAACTGAACTAGAACTGAACTAGAACTGAACTAGAACTGAACTAGAACTGAACTAGAACTGAACTAGAACTGAACTAGAACTGAACTAGAACTGAACTAGAACTGAACTAGAACTGAACTAGAACTGAACTAGAACTGAACTAGAACTGAACTAGAACTGAACTAGAACTGAACTAGAACTGAACTAGAACTGAACTAGAACTGAACTAGAACTGAACTAGAACTGAACTAGAACTGAACTAGAACTGAACTAGAACTGAACTAGAACTGAACTAGAACTGAACTAGAACTGAACTAGAACTGAACTAGAACTGAACTAGAACTGAACTAGAACTGAACTAAGAACTGAACTAACTGAACTAGAACTGAACTAGAACTGAACTAGAACTGAACTAGAACTGAACTAGAACTGAACTAGAACTGAACTAGAACTGAACTAGAACTGAACTAGAACTGAACTAGAACTGAACTAGAAACTGAACTAGAACTGAACTTGAACTAGAACTGAACTAGAACTGAACTAGAACTGAACTAGAACTGAACTAGAACTGAACTAGAACTGAACTAGAACTGAACTAGAACTGAACTAGAACTGAACTAGAACTGAACTAGAACTGAACTAGAACTGAACTAGAACTGAACTAGAACTGAACTAGAACTGAACTAGAACTGAACTAGAACTGAACTAGAACTGAACTAGAACTGAACTAGAACTGAACTAGAACTGAACTAGAACTGAACTAGAACTGAACTAGAACTGAACTAGAACTGAACTAGAACTGAACTAGAACTGAACTAGAACTGAACTAGAACTGAACTAGAACTGAACTAGAACTGAACTAGAACTGAACTAGAACTGAACTAGAACTGAACTAGAACTGAACTAGAACTGAACTAGAACTGAACTAGAACTGAACTAGAACTGAACTAGAACTGAACTAGAACTGAACTAGAACTGAACTAGAACTGAACTAGAACTGAACTAGAACTGAACTAGAACTGAACTAGAACTGAACTAGAACTGAACTAGAACTGAACTAGAACTGAACTAGAACTGAACTAGAACTGAACTAGAACTGAACTAGAACTGAACTAGAACTGAACTGAACTAGAACTGAACTAGAACTGAACTAGAACTGAACTAGAACTGAACTAGAACTGAACTAGAACTGAACTAGAACTGAACTAGAACTGAACTAGAACTGAACTAGAACTAAACTAGATCTAAACTAGAACTGAACTAGAACTATAACTTAGACTATAGCCCGTAGAGTCTAAAAATTCTCTACTCTAGAGTCCACGTTCTACACTGTCTCTTAGTAGTCCACAAAAATCATTTCGTACTTCTTATTTCTGCAACCTTCTTTTAGCTTATATAAAGTGTGGTTTACTGACTACACCCACTTTTTCTACAGACCAAGAATAGTTTTTCTATGCCTATAGATTTCGCTTCGACTAATCTATAATTATTCCGCATTCTCAAGGTTGTAATATAACAACAAATTACCATCTCTTCATAAAACATGTGTCATGTCCCAAATTTAATACTAGTGTAACTTGTAAAATAGTTTACTTAATCATTTAATATGTCATTTATTTATACAAAAAACTTTTCACTCACCTTTAATCGAAAATTAAAGCTAATTGTTTCCTTTTTCAACAAAGTTATACAAAAGGCTTTAAATAGGCTTAACAACTATTTAATGAGTTCTTTTGCGTACGCATTAAATTACTTTATACAGACCTTGTGTGTATTTTATAGTTGTAGTATATTGATTAACCAATTTCTTTTTTGCCTCTTTTAGGGGCAACTTCACAACTACACTATAGCAATTTTACAACACATTTTCAACACACATACGTGGTTTCACAATAATATACAATAGATCAACCTTTGATTAAGCTGACATTACATTACATTAATTTAATCGCTTAATGTCGCATAACATTGAATTTATACACATTCATTCATTTATATTAAACAGACAGACTGACATACATACGTATGTACATATATATGTATGTACTAATAATGAGAGTATAGTATGGTTTGTGTTTTTTTTTTTTGTATGCTTAAACTTTTAGCCACATATTGTCATTAAACACAATGGATTCAGTCATACAATTTCAATTCTTTCTGTTCAATTCTCATTTGTTTTTGTGTTCAACATTATTGTTAATGTCTGGGCAATTGTGTGAGTGTATTACGGTTATTTAATACATACAAACATTTATTTTATATTTTTTGTATTTTCCATTGAGTTTGAGAATTATACACATACATATATTCAGATGAAAAAAAAAGGTTCGAGGTTAAAAGCTAATGGCGAGGAATTATAATCCTATGTACTCACACCAATATAGATGCAGATACTTTTATTAGGGTGACACTTTGTCCTTAAAAAAATTCTACACTAGAGACTATAAATAGTTGACTATAGAGACTATATACAGATAACTACAGAGACTATAGTCAGTTGACTACAGTGAATGTAATCAGTTGATTATAGAAAATATAGCCAGTTGACTATAGAGACAATAGTCAGCTGATTATAAAGACTATAGTCAGAAGACTATATAGACTGTAGTCAGTTGACTATAGAGACAATGGTCAGTTGATTATGGAGGCAATAGTCAGTTGACTATAGAGACTATAGTCAGTTGACTATATAGACTATAGTCAGTTGACTATAGAGACAATAGTCAGTTGACTATATAGACAATAATCAGTTGACTATAGAGGCTATAGTCAGATGACTATAAAGGCTATAGTCAGTTGACTATAAAGACTATAGTCAGTTGACTATAGAGACAATAGTGAGTTGACTATAGAGACAATAGTCAGTTGACTATATAGACAATAGTCAGTTGACTATAGAGACTATAGTCAGTTGACTATAGAGACTATAGTCATTTGAATATAGAGACTACATTCAATCGACTATGGACACTATAGTTAGTTGACTATAGAGACTATAGTTAGTTGACTATAGAGGCTATAGCCAGCTGTGTATAGAAACTATATTCAGTCGGCTATAGACACTGTAGTTAGTTGACTATAGAGACTATAGTCAGTTGACTATAGAGACTATAGTCACTTGACTATAAGGAGTTTAGTCTATAGACACTATAATTAGTTGACTATAAAGACTATAGTCAGTTGACTATAGAGACAATAGTGAGTTGACTATAGAGACAATAGTCAGTTGACTATATAGACAATAGTCAGTTTACTATAGACACTATAGTCAGTTGACTATAGAGACTATAGTCAGTTGAGTATAGAGACTATATTCAGTCGGCTATAGACACTATAGTTAGTTGACTATAGAGACTATAGTCAGTTGAGTATAGAGACTATATTCAGTCGACTATAGACACTATAGTTAGTTGACTATAGAGACTATAGTCAGTTGACTATAGAGACAATAGTCAGTTAACTATATAGACAATAGTCAGTTGACTACAGAGACTATAGTCAGTTGAGTATAGAGACTATATTTAGTCGACTATAGACACTATAGCTAGTTGACTATAGAGACTATAGTCAGTTGACTATAGAGACTATATTTAGTTGACTATAGAGGCTATAGTCAGTTGACTATAAGGACTATAGAGACTATATAGAGACTATATAGAGACTATATAGAGACTATAGTCAGCTGACTGTAGAAACTTTAGTCTGTTGACTATAGGGACAATAGTCAGTTGACTATATAGACTATAGTCAGTTGATTATAGGGACCATAATTTGTCGACTACATTCCCTAGACTACTGAGATTATATTATGCTCCATAAGTAAAAAAAAAATCCACCCTATTTAATACACATCATTATGTATCTAGTGTTTAATTGCATATATATATGTACATATTTGTGCATGTGTTTTGGTGGGTGGGATTATAAAAGCAACACTGAACACTAATGATTATTTCTAAACAACAGCAATAGCTTCAATAATAGCAGTAACAACATAAACTCTCGGAATATATTAGTATATACAACATCGGTTCAATACGAGGATTGTGTTTTAAAAAATTGCACCTTTTAGCTTATAAATTTATTTATTGTAAAATTTTACTACCAACCTCGCTTATAACAGCATATAACAGACCGGCCTTTTAAGCTTATTTTATGTACTTATGTTCATATACATAGTGATTAGCTTGATTTTGTTGTTTTTTTTTTTCTCTTGTATTGGAAAGCTTTTAGTAATAATTGTAAATCAATGAATTGCAAAACTTTAAATGACCACCATTACCACCAACCAATAACTTCTAATAATATCTTTCGTTATGATCACATGAGATTTTTTGTAATTTTTTCCTATTATTCTCTCATTTTAAGATTACTTTAGATTTTAATGCTAAAAGCTTTAGATATTGTGTTTGGGAAAAAATATTAGCTGCAGACATTGAGCTGCTAATGGTTAAAGGAAAATGGAATAAAGAAAATAGGAAAAATATAGAATTACATAGAACTTTTTTTTTGAAGTGAAGACAATGTGTTTTTAATCCTGACAGGTAATAAAAAGGATGTGCTGGTTTTATTTTAAATTAAAAATTAAGATTTACATGAGTTTTAGTTAGAATAGAGACTTGACTGTGGCCTATAGTGACTATATTCTATGGATAATAAAGACTGTAGTCAATAGACTACAGAGACTGTAGTCTATCTAGACTAGATTGACTATAGTTTATGGACTATAGAGACTAAAGTCTATGGACTGTAGAGACTATAGTCTATGGACTATAGAGACTATAGTCTATGGTCTATAGAGACTATAGTTTATGGACTATAGAGACTATAGTTTGTTGGGTGTTGATTATAGAGACTATAGTCTGTTGATTATAGAGACTATAATCTATGGACTATAGAGACTATAAGCTATGGACTATAGAGACTATAGTCAATGGACTATAAGGACTATAATCTACGTAGTATTGATACTATTGTCTATGGACTATTGAGACTATAGTCTATGAACTATAGAGACTATAGTCTATGGACTAAAGAGACTATAGCCTATGGTCTATAGAGACTATAGTTTATGGAATATAGAGACTATAAGCTATGGACTATAGAGACTATAGTCAATGGACTATAAGGACTATAATCTACGTAGTATTGATACTATTGTCTATGGACTATTGAGACTATAGTCTATGAACTATAGAGACTATAGTCTATGGACTAAAGAGACTATAGCCTATGGTCTATAGAGACTATAGTTTATGGAATATAGAGACTATACTTTGTTGTTGTCTGTTGATTATAGAGACTGTAATCTGTTGATTATAGAGAGTGTAATCTGTTGATTATAGAGACTATAATCTACGGACTATTGAAACTATTATCCGTGAACTATCAAAACTATAGTCTATGAACTATAGAGACTATATTCTATGAACTATAGAGACTATAGTCTATGGACTATAGAGACTATAGTCTATGGACTTAAGAGACTATAGTCTATGGACTATAGATACTATAGTATATGCACTATATAGACTATATCTGTGGACTATATAAACTGTAGTCTGCGGACTATAAAGATTATAGTCAATGGACTATAAAGGCTATAATCTACGGACTATTGAGACTATTGTCTATGGACTATTGACACTATAGTCTATGAACTATAGAGACTATAGTCTATGGACTATAGAGATTATAGTCTATGGACTATAGAGATTATAGTCTATGGACTATATAGACTATATCTATGCACTATATAAACTATATCTATGGACTATATAGACTATAGTCTATGGACTATAGAGACGGCTCTATCTTAAACTTCCTACCCAATTTCTAAAAACTATCTACATTAAATTCGTTAAGAAAAACTGCAATAAATTTGTTCTTGTTTTTTAAACTTGTCAAATAAACATTAACTACTACATTTTTGTAATTTTTTGCCCATTAATCTGATTATCTTATGCAGTGCTTTTATAATTAAGTCAATTTTTTATAGCTGCTTTTTTTGTACTCCTTTACAACAAAACCTTTGAAATTATTTAATCTATAGAAACTTTATATCTAAAAGTATGCTATACTAACTAACTACCATTTTGAACAATAACAACAACTGATACAGTATAGTTATAAAAATAAAAATTACACAAATAAAAAAATATGAGAGACTAAACAAGTATAGAACCTATAAAAGATAACAGCAACAATAACTAACTACCTTTACAATTACCAACACCATTTGTGGCCATCAAATCGTATGATTGATCACAATTTTCCAAAGTAATTATCCGCTTATACACTGGGTTTATATACAAACATACACTCACTCACATATAAATATGATACATTTGTAGTAAGCACTCATACTTATGTACATGTAAATGTATCCATTTACCTAATGCTTATAGTGGGTTATTTTGTTAAGCTTTAAATTCAGTACGTTCATTCTTCCCTAAACTCATACTTCCATAAAATCCATACTAATACAAAACTTTGTTAAAAATAAACTTAATACATTTATATATGTATGACTAACTACACCATTTCTAATCGTCTACCGATATTTACAGACATTTATACAAATTTTTCATTTATGTTTCAGTAATATTCTACTTTTAACTTAAAAAAAAATTTGCGATTTCTGCAAAAACAACTGTAAATGGTGTAATTTATATGTGTCCATAAAATTTTGTTGTCCATCTATTTTATATTTTAAGTCTGTTAGTGTGTCCATTCATTTATTCATTCAGTCATTCGTTTGTTCGTCTGTCCGTCCATTTGGCCATCTATTCATAAAGCTTTATAACATTTGTGGCTAGATTTTGTTGTTTGTGTCACTAATCGTAATTACTTTGTAAATAATTTCAGTTCTGTGGACTAAAGGAGAAATATGAAGGCTACAAAGTGTAGAAGAGAAACATAAAGTAGAGTAGATTATTTAAAGAGAAGTATAAGCTTTAAATGACTTTTGGGTGACCAGCTGTTGAGGATTTTGTAGTTACATTTTATTACTAAAAGCATTAATAACAGTTATTAAATACTTTTGGAATTCACTAAAAGAGCATTCTGTATGAAAGTAACAGTTTAATTTATAGTCTAGTCTATAGTTTAGTATATAGTCTAGTCTATAGTCTAGTCTATAGTCTAATCTATAGTCTAGTCTATAGTCTAGTCTATAGTTTAGTCTATAGTTTAGTCTATAGTATAGTCTATAGTTTAGTCTATAGTTTAGTCTATAGTCTAGCCTATAGTCTAGCCTATATTCTAGCCTATAGTCTAGCCTATAGTCTAGTCTATAGTCTAGTCTAGTCTATAGTCTATAGTCTATAGTATATAGTCTATAGTCTATAGTCTATAGTCTATAGTATAGTCTATAGTCTATAGTCTATAGTCTATAGTCTATAGTCTATAGTCTAGTCTAGTCTAGTCTAGTCTAGTCTAGTCTAGTCTAGTCTAGTCTAGTCTAGTCTAGTCTAGTCTAGTCTAGTCTAGTCTAGTCTAGTCTATAGTCTAGTCTATAGTCTAGTCTATATCTAGTCTATAGTCTAGTCTATAGTCTAGTCTATAGTCTAGTCTATAGTCTAGTCTATAGTCTAGTCTATAGTCTAGTCTATAGTCTAGTCTATAGTCTAGTCTATAGTCTAGTCTATAGTCTAGTCTATAGTCTAGTCTATAGTCTAGTCTATAGTCTAGTCTATAGTCTAGTCTATAGTCCAGTCTATAGTCTAGTCTATAGTCTAGTCTATAGTCTAGTCTATAGTCTAGTCTATAGTCTAGTCTATAGTCTATAGTCTAGTCTATAGTCTATAGTCTAGTCTATAGTCTAGTCTATAGTCTAGTCTATAGTCTAGTCTATAGTCTAGTCTATAGTCAGTCTATAGTCTATCTAGTCTAGTCTATAGTCTAGTCTATAGTCTAGTCTATAGTCTAGTCTATAGTCTAGTCTATAGTCTAGTCTATAGTCTAGTCTATAGTCTAGTCTATAGTCTAGTCTATCTAGTCTAGTCTAGTCTATAGTCTAGTCTATAGTCTAGTCTATAGTCTAGTCTATAGTCTAGTCTATAGTCTAGTCTATATGTCTAGTCTATAGTCCTAGTCTATAGTCTAGTCTATAGTCTAGTCTATAGTCTAGTCTATAGTCTAGTCTATAGTCTAGTCTATAGTCTAGTCTATAGTCTAGTCTATAGTCTAGTCTATAGTCTAGTCTATAGTCTAGTCTTATAGTCTAGTCTATAGTCTAGTCTATAGTCTAGTCTATAGTCTATCTAGTAGTCTATAGTCTAGTCTATAGTCTAGTCTATAGTCTAGTCTATAGTCTAGTCTATAGTCTAGTCTATAGTCTAGTCTATAGTCTAGTCTATAGTCTAGTCTATAGTCTAGTCTATAGTCTAGTCTATAGTCTAGTCTATAGTCTAGTCTATAGTCTAGTCTATAGTCTAGTCTATAGTCTAGTCTATAGTCTAGTCTATAGTCTAGTCTATAGTCTAGTCTATAGTCTAGTCTATAGGTCTAGTCTATAGTCTAGTCTATAGTCTATAGTCTAGTCTATAGTCTAGTCTATAGTCTAGTCTATAGTCTAGTCTATAGTCTAGTCTATAGTCTAGTCTATAGTCTAGTCTATAGTCTAGTCTATAGTCTAGTCTATAGTCTAGTCTATAGTCTAGTCTAGTCTAGTCTATAGTCTAGTCTATAGTCTAGTCTATAGTCTAGTCTATAGTCTAGTCTATAGTCTAGTCTATAGTCTAGTCTATAGTCTAGTCTATAGTCTAGTCTATAGTCTAGTCTATAGTCTAGTCTATAGTCTAGTCTATAGTCTAGTCTATAGTCTAGTCTATCTAGTCTAGTCTATAGTCTAGTCTATAGTCTAGTCTATAGTCTAGTCTATAGTCTAGTTCTAGTTAGTCTATAGTCTAGTCTATAGTCTAGTCTATAGTCTAGTCTATAGTCTAGTCTATAGTCTAGTCTATAGTCTAGTCTATAGTCTAGTCTATAGTCTAGTCTATAGTCTAGTCTATAGTCTAGTCTAAGTCTAGTCTAGTCTATAGTCTAGTCTATAGTCTAGTCTATAGTCTAGTCTATAGTCTAGTCTATAGTCTAGTCTACAGTCTAGTCTATCGTCTATCGTCTAGTCTATAGACTAGTCTATAGTCTAGTCTATAGTCTAGTCTATAGTCTAGTCTATAGTCTAGTCTATAGTCTAGTCTATAGTCTAGTCTATAGTCTAGTTTATAGTCTAGTCTATAGTCTAGTCTATAGTCTAGTCTATAGTCTAGTCTATCGTCTAGTCTATAGTCTAGTCTATAGTCTAGTCTATAGTCTAGTCTATAGTCTAGTCTATCGTCTAGTCTATAGTCTAGTCTAGCCTATAGTCTACTCTATAGTCTAGTCTATAGTCTAGTCTACAGTCTAGTCTATAGTCTACTCTATAGTCTAGTCTATAGTCTAGTCTACAGTCTAGTCTATAGTCTAGTCTATGGTCTAGTCTATAGTCTAGTCTACAGTCTAGTCTATAGTCTAGTCTATAGTCTAGTCTATAGTCTAGTCTATAGTCTAGTTTATAGTCTAGTCTATAGTCTAGTCTATAGTCTAGTCTATAGTCTAGTCTATAGTCTAGTCTATAGTCTAGTCTATAGTCTAGTCTATAGTCTAATCTATAGTCTAGTCTATAGTGTAGTCTATAGTGTAGTCTATAGTCTAGTCTATAGTCGAGTCTATAGTCTAGTCTATAGTCTAGTCTATAGTCTAGTCTATAGTCTAATCTACAGTCTAGTCTATAGTCTAGTCTATAGTATAATCTATAGTCTAGTCTATAGTCTAGTCTATAGTTTAGTCTACAGTCTAGTCTATAGTCTAGTCTATAGTCTAGTCTATAGTCTAGTCTATAGTCTAGTCTATAGTCTAGTCTATAGTCTAGTCTATAGTCTAGTCTACAGTCTAGTCTATAGTCTAGTCTATAGTCTAGTCTATAGTCTAGTCTATAGTCTAGTCTATAGTCTAGTCTATAGTCTAATCTATAGTCTAGTCTATAGTGTAGTCTATAGTGTAGTCTATAGTCTAGTCTATAGTCTAGTCTATAGTCTAGTCTATAGTCGAGTCTATAGTCTAGTCTATAGTCTAGTCTATAGTCTAGTCTATAGTCTAGTCTATAGTCTAGTCTATAGTCTAGTCTATAGTCTAGTCTATAGTCGAGTCTATAGTCTAGTCTATAATCTAGTCTATAATCTAGTCTATAGTCTAGTCTATAGTCTAGTCTATAGTCTAGTCTATAGTCTAGTCTATAGTATAATCTATAGTCTAGTCTATAGTCTAGTCTATAGTCTAGTCTATAGTCTAGTCTATAGTCTAGTCTATAGTCTAGTCTATAGTCTAGTCTATAGTCAAGTCTAGTCTATAGTCAAGTCTAGTCTATAGTCTAGTCTACAGTCTAGTCTACAGTCTAGTCTATAGTCTAGTCTATAGTCTAGTCTATAGTCTACTCTATAGTCTACTCTATAGTCTAGTCTATAGTCTAGTCTATAGTCTAGTCTATAGTCTAGTCTATAGTCTAGTCTACAGTCTAGTCTACAGTCTAGTCTATAGTCTAGTCTAGTCTGTAGTGTATGTCCTAAATTTGGGACTAATTTTCTTTTCCTTGGTTGGTCTCCTTGTTTCGATATATCCCCCACACTTTGTCAGCATTTAAAGCTTTAAATATTCTAGTGGAATTAAATTTTGAGGGGAGCCAATGTTTCATATAAATTCTGTCTCCTACCTACAAGTATAAATATTTTAACTAGTTACATCTACTAAAATTGTGTGCGATTTCATATATGTATGTATGCTTGTAGTTTAGTTCACATGTGTGCGTTTTTCGGTTGCTCGAGAGTTAGGGAGAATGTGTGTGTGTGTGTATATGAATGCGTGCATGTATTTCTACTTGATTTAACACTATTAAGAAATTATTTTTATGGCATTAAAGATTTATGTAGTTGTTAACAATTTTCGTTTTCTTTCAATTTTATACTTATTTTTTTTTTGTTGGTTTCTTTTGCTATAACGTTTATTACATTTTTTCTGCATGAATAAATGAAACAAAGATGAGTAATTGCAGCCTTTTTATGAAAGTAAAAAAATGAAAAAATCAAAAATATATATATATTTTTTTTGTTTAAAAGCCATGTGCCACCAAAGTTGATTGGCAGTTTTTGGCCACAAACAAGTTGAAGGTTAAAATGTGGGGGATATAAATTTTATATCTTTAAAAAGTTTATTTTAAAAAAACAAAGAGAAAACTGAAGGAGGAAGGACAATTGTTGGAGGACATTTTTGTGGCAAAATTTCTTTAAGAAGATTTGTAATAAATTTTGTTTTAAAAGTAAAATTGTAAAAAATTTTCTTTAACCAGAAACTTTATATGGAAATTTATCAGGAAAATTTTGTAAATTGTTTATTGTATTTTACATTGTGTTAATTTTTCTAGAATTATTTCCCTTCTGAATATTTACCCTTAATTAACCATTTCATGTCAAGTATTCTTAATTGAAAATAAAACAAAAATTATAATTTATTTGATTTCCTATTACAAAAACTTAATGACATTTCCTTTTCAATATTGAACACGTGTGTGTCGCAATATGTTTCAGCAGTATTACCATAATACATCATATAAAATGTTCATCAATTCTAAAAACCACAAATATCCTTCAATAATAATTTTAATCAAATGTTAAACATTAAACAGCAACAACACAAACTTAATTGCAAAGTCAAATGGGCGGAGGGACGGACATATGAACAACAAACAGCACACTTTACACTTTGACACTTGTAGGTTGTTGGTAAAATATGAAAAAAAGGTGGGGGTTAGATGCATAACGAAAAGCCTGCAAAATTGCAAAAAGTCACCCTTAAAACGTACACAATATTCCTTGCACTCACACGTACACAACAAACACCCTAAACCCTTCTGTATTTGAACGACAGGGAGGGTAAGGCAAAAAAAATTGGCATTAAATGCATTTTATAATATCTTATTACTTACCGATTGTTATAATAAAAACATATGTTGGCAGTAAAATTCTATAGAAGTTTCAATACATGTATCTACGCTTAACAATTGTAATTTTTCGCCTTGAAATGGAAAACCATGAAAAAAGAGGAAAATGTGTAAAATAAATGTCCATTGTATGAATACAATTTTGCTAAATTGCATCTTATAACAGAGAAAAAAAGCCCAAACACAACCAACACACTTAATAACACACATACACAACCGTCATGCCACATAAAAAGCCTATAATTATGGCTTGTTAAAGTTTTGTTAATACTGACTGAGTGTTAAAGTTTTGTTAATACTGACTGGACTTATGGGTGGTTGTTATCAGAACTACTTGAGGAAAATGTGATAGTAAACATATGCAGTTTATCTTTTGGAAGGACAATAGTATTTCTAACAATAAGAAATAATTTTCATTTCATGAAAGAAATTAAAAGGAAAAGTTAAGAGTTTCCTGCTAAAATTTTGATGAAGAAATAATGATGATGTATTTGAAATTGAAATTTGAGAAAAACTAAATATTAGTTTATAACTTTGGAAAGGAAATATTAGAGCAAATAAACTTTACAATATGATTGATGTTATACATCGAGTATCAGATTTGACCCACGTTGAATTGCAATTTCTATAGTATAAGATTGACAACATATTCTCCAAGAAGAAAATTTCTAAATCACTTCAGTTCTAGTTCAGTTCTAGTTCATTTCTAGTTCAGTTCTAGATCAGTTCTAGTTCAGTTCTAGTTCAGTTCTAGATCAGTTCTAGTTCAGTTCTAGTTCAGTTCTAGTTCAGTTCTAGTCAGTTCTAGTTCAGTTCTAGTTCAGTTCTAGTTCAGTTCTAGTTCAGTTCTAGTTCAGTTCTAGTTCAGTTCTAGTTAAGTTCTAGTTCAGTTCTAGTTCAGTTCTAGTTCAGTTCTAGTTCAATTCTAGTTCAGTTAGTTAGTTCTAGTTCTAGTTCAGTTCTAGTTCAGTTCTAGTTCAGTTCTAGTTCAGTTCTAGTTCAGTTCTAGTTCAGTTTCTAGTTCAGTTCTAGTTCAGTTTCTAGTTCAGTTCTAGTTCTAGTTCAGTTCTAGTTCTAGTTCTAGTTCAGTTCTAGTTCAGTTCTAGTTCAGTTCTAGTTCAGTTCTAGTTCAGTTCTAGTCAGTTCTAGTTCAGTTCTAGTTCAGTTCTAGTTCAGTTCTAGTTCAGTTCTAGTTCAGTTCTAGTTCAGTTCTAGTTCAGTTCTAGTTCAGTTCTAGTTCAGTTCTAGTTCAGTTCTAGTTCAGTTCTAGTTCAGTTCTAGTTCAGTTCTAGTTCAGTTCTAGTTCAGTTCTAGTTCAGTTCTAGTTCAGTTCTAGTTCAGTTCTAGTTCAGTTCTAGTTCAGTTCTAGTTCAGTTCTAGTTCAGTTCTAGTTCAGTTCTAGTTCAGTTCTAGTTCAGTTCTAGTTCAGTTCTAGTTCAGTTCTAGTTCAGTTCTAGTTCAGTTCTAGTTCAATTCTAGTTCAGTTCTAGTTCAGTTCTAGTTCAGTTCTAGTTCAGTTCTAGTTCAGTTTTAGTTCAGTTCTAGTTCAGTTCTAGTTCAGTTCTAGTTCAGTTCTAGTTCAGTTCTAGTTCAGTTCTAGTTCAGTTCTAGTTCAGTTCTAGTTCAGTTCTAGTTCAGTTCTAGTTCAGTTCTTCTAGTTCAGTTCTAGTTCAGTTCTAGTTAGCAGTTCTAGTTCCTCTAGTTCAGTTTAGTCAGTTCTAGTTCAGTTCTAGTTCAGTTCTAGTTCAGTTCTAGTTCAGTTCTAGTTCTAGTTCAGTTCTAGTTCAGTTCTAGTTCAGTCTAGTTCAGTTCTAGTTCAGTTCTAGTTCAGTTCTAGTTCAGTTCTAGTTCAGTTCTAGTTCAGTTCTAGTTCAGTTCTAGTTCAGTTCTAGTTCAGTTCTGTCTAGTTTAGTTCAGTTCTAGTCATTCTAGTTCAGTTCTAGTTCAGTTCTAGTTCAGTTTATTCAGTTCTAGGTCAGTTCTAGTTCAGTTTAGTTCAGTTCTAGTTCAGTTCTAGTTCATTCTAGTTCATCTCTAGTTCAGTTCTAGTTCAGTTCTAGTTCAGTTCTAGTTCAAGTTCTAGTTCAGTTTTCTAGTTCAGTCTAGTTCAGTTCTAGTCAGTTCTAGTTGTTCTAGTTCCGTTCTAGTTCAGTTCTAGATTCAAGTTCTAGTTCAGTTCTAGTTCAGTTCTAGTTCAGTTCTAGTTCAGTCTCTAGTTCAGTTCTAGTCAGTTCTAGTTCAGTTCTAGTTCAGTTCTAGTTCAGTTCTAGTTCAGCTCTAGTTCAGTTCTAGTTCAGTTCTAGTTCAGTTCTAGTTCAGTTCTAGTTCAGTTCTAGTTCAGTTCTAGTTCTAGTTCAGTTCTAGTTCAGTTCTATTCAGTTCTAGTTCAGTTCTAGTTCAGTTCTAGTTCAGTTCTAGTTCAGTTCTAGTTCAGTTCTAGTTCAGTTCTAGTTCAGTTCTAGTTCAGTTCTAGTTCAGTTCTAGTTCAGTTCTAGTTCAGTTCTAGTTCAGTTCTAGTTCAGTTCTAGTTCAGTTCTAGTTCAGTTCTAGTTCAGTTCTAGTTCAGTTCTAGTTCAGTTCTAGTTCAGTTCTAGTTCAGTTCTAGTTCAGTTCTAGTTCAGTTCTAGTTCAATCTAGTTCAGTTCTAGTTCAGTTCTAGTTCAGTTCTAGTTCAGTTCTAGTTCAGTTCTAGTTCAGTTCTAGTTCAGTTTAGTTCAGTTCTAGTTCAGTTCTAGTTCAGTCTAGTTCAGTTCTAGTTCAGTTCTAGTTCAGTTCTAGTTCAGTTCTAGTTCAGTTCTAGTTCAGTTCTAGTTCAGTTCTAGTTCAGTTCTAGTTCAGTTCTAGTTCAGTTCTAGTTCAGTTCTAGTTCAGTTCTAGTTCAGTTCTAGTTCAGTTCTAGTTCAGTTCTAGTTCAGTTCTAGTTCAGTTCTAGTTCAGTTCTAGTTCAGTTCTAGTTCAGTTCTAGTTCAGTTCTAGTTCAGTTCTAGTTCAGTTCTAGTTCAGTTCTAGTTCAGTTCTAGTTCAGTTCTAGTTCAGTTCTAGTTCAGTTCTAGTTCAGTTCTAGTTCAGTTCTAGTTCAGTTCTAGTTCAGTTCTAGTTCAGTTCTAGTTCAGTTCTAGTCAGTTCTAGTTCAGTTCTAGTTCAGTTCTAGTTCAGTTCTAGTTCAGTTCTAGTTCAGTTCTAGTTCAGTTCTAGTTCAGTTCTAGTTCAGTTCTAGTTCAATTCTAGTTCAGTTCTAGTTCAGTTCTAGTTCAGTTCTAGTTCAGTTCTAGTCAGTTCTAGTTCAGTTATAGTTCAGTTCTAGTTCAGTTCTAGTTCAGGTCGAGTTTACATAAATCATTAAAATATTATTTCGATTGTATTGCTTTCATTTACTTTTAGTTTTTTTTTTTTTAAATAATTGCTTCAACACAATTTCTATTGCTTTCAATTGACCTTTTTGGTGTTTCCACTTCTAACCCTTCAAAAATCGTTGACACTCTTTTTTCGACCACAATTAGCATTTGTTCATATATTTATTCATACTTGGTCTTTTATTGTCCTCGATAATTACTAAAGGCCACAAAAAGGAATTCAATTACAAAAACAGACATATTAATAACTCTTCAGTAACCAATAAATCAACAACAACAAAAGAATAAAAGATACAAAAAAATGTTGGTTTCCTATTCAAATCCTTTCCAAAGACATATTAGCTAAAACTGTATTAAAAAATTTACTAGGGTTAAAATTTTATTAATTGTGGCAAACAAAATCTTTTATTAAGAAACAAACATTTAAGCATAAATTAAAATGCAGAGAGTTACAGAGTATAAAAAATGTAACGCCTTAATTTATGCTTTCAAAAAAATTAATTACCACAAATTGTTCAAACCGCTTATTTAAGAGAAACGAAAATGAAAGTAATAAAATTATAACAATAACACAGACAAATTGTGTAGTCTATGTGGAAAAAAACTGATTTAAATGAACGGATTTAAAAAGATACTAATTCAATAATTTATGCACAGATTTTTTAAACAAATAAATTATAAAAGGAGAAAAAAAAAAACACTGAATTTGAATATGAATAAAACAAATCCTTTATAATGGCAAACAAAAACAAGAAGAGCCGGAAAATACACTGTAAATAACCAAATATAAAATTAAGATTTAAAATTCTATATAATAATCCTGACTCTGTGAAACTTTCTCTAAAAACCTCGACCTAGTATTCGTTTTTAATGCAAACAATTTTCATATGTTTGTTTCGCTGTTTGTGGTCTGAACTAAAACCAAAAATTTGTTAAATGAAAATCAACATATTTTTTAATTAAAATTTTTTCTCATAAAATCCTTTTATGCGTAAAAAAATAAGAAACATAAAACTGCACTGCTACCCTCACAGACATAATCATACATGTATGCGAATGTATTCCCTAAAAGTAGACTACAGTTCTTGTAGTAGTGGAAGGAAGTTCGAGTTCAGTTCTATTTACAAGTTGGTTTTCTTTTGTGTGTAGTTTGCCCTTAAAAGCCATAGAGAAAAATAACTCAGTGTTTTTTCATAACTTCATATATATATGAATGTAAAACACTCCTCTCATACACCAACATTAATAGTATTTAATGCATTGTATCCGAAAAAAAAATCTACATCTATGGGTGCGTTTTTATTACTGCAGCTTCATATGTTTTAACTTACACGTTGCACGCCACACATCTACATATATTAATAAACGAAACGAAAAGGAGAAAAAAGTAGAATTGTGTTAATATCCGGGTGTGCGTTTCAAATTGAGCGGATTAAGTTAAATTACAATCTTGTTTTTCTGTTTTCATTTCTTTTTCACAATTGCTTAAATAACTATGTACATGTGTGTGTGTCTGTTTCCGTCCGTCCGTCTGCCTGTCTACAGACAAATGTGAATATCAAAAATTCTTCTTTTCTTTAGTATTATTACTTTTATTTCAGTTTTATTTTATTCTAGTACGAGGGTACTTTCATTTAAATGTTAAATTAAACATAACACCCTTGCAAACAGCACAAAAAACAAGCAGCCAGAAAGACAGACTAGTTGTTGTTGTTGTTGGCGTCGCCACTACTTGTACAAGTTCATGCATAAAATAAAAGCTTTAACGGTCTAACTGAACACCGTTACTAATATATAATTCCCTTTGGTGTAATTGTTAGAAATGTCTAAAAGGTTTTTTTTTGGATTTTCTCTTTTTTTCAACTTGATCTAATGTAATGCATTTTAGGTATTAGACGAGTTGATTGCATGTCCTTGGCCATAAACATTGTTAAATCCCCGAAACAAACACATATAAGCACAATCAAACGTCAAATGAACAATAACGCTACTCGCACACAAACATATGCAAGTTTTTACAAACATTTGAATTGAATGAAAATTCGTTATGGACACGTGTTTGTTGTTCTTTCTAACATTCATACATTCATTCAATCATTGGTGTGTTTGTTTGTTCATTGGTTTGTCCTCATTGTCCTTTATTGTTTGAAATGGTATTTGCTAGAGGTGAAATTTCAAATATTTGTTGTTGGCTTTAACGCATGATTATTGAAATGTTTATTTAGAGGTTTTTATTAATCAACCCACTTTATTTTCTTTCTTTCAATCTTCTTCCTTTTTTCAGACAAAATCATTTCAAGGCTGTATATCTTTTGTTAGTTGGAATTTAATTAAATAAAAATGAATATTTATAAGAAAGATTTATCTTTATATGCTGATTAAAAAGAGTTGTAACCCTAAAAGTGTGCAAAGAAATTAATATTGGAAAAAGTAGAAATGACTGATTTTTCAAGGAAATTTTTAATAAATATGCAAGAACTGCACTATAAACTTACTAGAAATGAAATAAAACTGAACTAGAACTGAACTAGAACTGAACTAGAACTGAACTAGAAACTGAACAGAACTGAACTAAGAACTGAACTAGAACTAACTAGAAAAAACTGAACTTGAACTCTAACTAGAACTGAACAGAACTGAACTTAAGGAACTGAACTATAACTGACTAGAACTTAACTAGAAGTGAACTAGAACTGAAACTAGAACTGAACTAGAACTGAACTAGAACTAACTAGAAATGAACTAGAACTGAACTAGAACTAGAACTGAACTAGATGACTAGAACTGAACTAGAACTAACTATAACTGACTGAACTGACTAGAACTGACTAAACTGAACTAGAACTGAACTAGAACTTCGAACTGAACTGAACTAGAACTGAACTAGAACTCTGACCTAGAACTGAACTAGACGAACTAGAAATGACTAGAACTGAACTAGAACTGAACTAGAACTGAACTAGAACTGAACTAGAACTGAAACTAGAACTGAACTAGAACTGAACTAGAACTGAACTAGAACTGAACTAGAACTGAACTAGAACTGAACTAGAAACTGAACTAGAACTGAATAGAACTGAACTAGAACTGAACTAGAACTGAACTAGAACTGAACTAGAACTGAACTAGAACTGAACTAGAAACTGAACTAGAACTGAACTAGAACTGAACTAGAAACTGAACTAGAACTGAACTAGAACTGAACTAGAACTGAACTAGAACTGAACTAGAACTGAACTAGAACTGAACTAGAACTGAACTAGAACTGAACTAGAACTGAACTAGAACTGAACTAGAACTGAACTAGAACTGAACTAGAATGAACTAGAACTGAACTAGAACTGAACTAGAACTGAACTAGAACTGAACTAGAAACTGAACTAGAACTGAACTAGAACTGAACTAGAAACTGAACTAGAACTGAACTAGAACGAACTAGAACTGAACTAGAACTGAACTAGAACTGAACTAGAACTGAACTAGAACTGAACTAGAAGAACTAGAACTGAACTAGAACTGAACTAGAACTGAACTAGAACTGAACTAGAACTGAACTAGAACTGAACTAGAACTGAACTAGAACTGAACTAGAACTGAACTAGAACTGAACGAACTGAACTAGAACTGAACTAGAACTGAACTAGAACTGAACTAGAACTGAACTAGAACTGAACTAGAACTGAACTAGAACTGAACTAGAACTGAACTAGAGCTGAACTAGAACTGAACTAGAACTGAACTAGAACTGAACTAGAACTGAACTAGAACTGAACTAGAACTGAACTAGAACTGAACTAGAACTGAACTAGAACTGAACTAGAACTGAACTAGAACTGAACTAGAACTGAACTAGAACTGAACTAGAACTGAACTAGAACTGAACTAGAACTGAACTAGAACTGAACTAGAACTGAACTAGAACTGAACTAGAACTACGAACTAGACTGAACTGAACTAAGAACTGAACTAGACGAACTAGAACTAGAACACAACCACCACCTCTCGATATAGTTGTACATACATATAATCATTTCAGAGTCCTTACAAATTCCTGCAAAATTATAAGTTTTCGCACCCTTTAAAATAAAATTTATTTGAATGTTTTATCATTGTCAATCAAAGAAACCTGTCATATTCCAATAATTTCATTAAATTAATAATTTTTCTTAAATAAAATTCCCTATGAAACCCTATAATGCTATCAATTTACATGAAACCACATAAAAGACACTACACAACACATAAAACATAAAAAAACAATTAAATTGTCATGAATTTAATAAAGTCGGAAGTCGAAGCAACACATTAAACGACTAATTACTAATAACCGCTTAAATAAACAAACACACACACATAGTACATATGCAAACACCCAACACTCTCAAAACCCACCCTCAAGCTATTAAAACAACAACACGTATACACACATAGAATAAGCTCCTGCTTTAGCAAAATGCTAAAAGGCTGTCAAAGTGCATTTACCTTCTACGTACTCTTTAAATAAATTGTATATAGAAGAAGCATGAAAAACTCCAACCCTGCCATAAAAATTTATAGGAAAAACTACAGACGGGCGGACAGACAGACAAAAATACACATGCAAACAGATTAATACAGATTTCAAATACACCATGGAAATCAACCTAGAGAAAAAACAACAACAACTAAAATGAAACACTAAGTTTTTCAACTATTCAAAACACTCACATATATACAAACAGACACACTTACAATTTGCCAATTCCCAATGAGTAAACTGACAAGTGTTATTTGAGACTCACTATGTGTTTTTTCTCTATTTCAAACAAAAAAATCTTAATTTAGTGTTTTTTTTGCTTTAACTCGCAATACAACAGCAGAAAAAGTGCATTTTAATTTGTCTTTATAGACATTTATACAATTTTCCTAACAGCTGTTAACTCTCATCGTTAGACTTGGTAACAGCGTCAAAATATACATATAAATACTTAGTTACACATACATAAGCACATACTTCAAATGTAAAAAAGTATGGAGGAAAATGCTTTCTTTTAATTTGATTCTTTTCTTTTTGCATCTGAAAAATAAAACCATTAATATGACACAAAGCTTAACAATTTGATTTTTACTCTACTTAATTTGACTCTTAGTTACAGACCAAAAGTGGTGTTACGAATTAAGAAAAAATTCAAAGAAAACTATAGTTAAAATCAAATCTTAAAGAAAAACTGTGATCACACATATTTCCAGTACTACTTCCTTTCAGTTTTAGTCAGTTCTAGTTCAGTTCTAGTTCAGTTCTAGTTCAGTTCTAGTTCAGTTCTAGTTCAGTTCTAGTTCAGTTCTAGTTCAGTTCTAGTTCAGTTCTAGTTCAGTTCTAGTTCAGTTCTAGTTCAGTTCTAGTTCAGTTCTAGTTCAGTTCTAGTTCAGTTCTAGTTCAGTTCTAGTTCAGTTCTAGTTCAGTTCTAGTTCAGTTCTAGTTCAGTTCTAGTTCAGTTCTAGTTCAGTTCTAGTTCAGTTCTAGTTCAGTTCTAGTTCAGTTCTAGTTCAGTTCTAGTTCAGTTCTAGTTCAGTTCTAGTTCAGTTCTAGTTCAGTCTAGTCAGTTCTAGTTCAGTTCTAGTTCAGTTCTAGTTCAGTTCTAGTTCAGTTCTAGTTCAGTTCTAGTTCAGTTCTAGTTCAGTTCTAGTTCAGTTCTAGTTCAGTTCTAGTTCAGTTCTAGTTCAGTTCTAGTCAGTCTAGTTCAGTTCTAGTTCAGTTCTAGTTCAGTTCTAGTTCAGTTCTAGTTCAGTTCTAGTTCAGTTCTAGTTCAGTTCTAGTTCAGTTCTAGTTCAGTTCTAGTTCAGTTCTAGTTCAGTTCTAGTTCAGTTCTAGTTCAGTTCTAGTTCAGTTCTAGTTCAGTTCTAGTTCAGTCTAGTTCAGTTCTAGTTCAGTTTTCTAGTTCAGTTCTAGTTCAGTTCTAGTTCAGTTCTAGTTCAGTTCTAGTTCAGTTCTAGTTCAGTTCTAGTTCAGTTCTAGTTCAGTTCTAGTTCAGTTCTAGTTCAGTTCTAGTTCAGTTTAGTTCAGTTCTAGTTCAGTTCTTCGTTAGTCTAGTTCAGTTCTAGTTCAGTTCTAGTTCAGTTCTAGTTCAGTTCTAGTTCAGTTCTAGTTCAGTTCTAGTTCAGTTCTAGTTCAGTTCTAGTTCAGTTCTAGTTCAGTTCTAGTTCAGTTCTAGTTCGTTCTAGTTCAGTTCTAGTTCAGTTCTAGTTCAGTTCTAGTTCAGTTCTAGTTCCTATAACATCTTTCCCTAAACATCTTCCCTCACTGTATTAATTTAGTAACATGCAGTTTTCGTTTTTAAATACTACTTGTATTCAATAATTTTTATTTTTTGCCAGGGTGGGGATTAAAGTTTGCCATATTTTTCAAGCATGTTGTTTCCCTCACTCTCTTGCTTACAATTTTGTTGCTTCTTGTTTCCTGGAAACTCTTTCCGTTTACTGCAGCAACTGTAACTGGTTATACCGTGGTAAGGGGTCTATTTTCAGTTGGCTTTTACTAAGTCTATGTCTGTATGTGTGGGAGACTATCTATATGTTATGTAGTGAATATTGAAAAATCCTGTAGCTTTTGCAACTAGTTACCCAGTAAACTACTACGGACAAATATAAGATATTGATTTGAAAATAGTGATGGTTTAGATGATTTCTTGAAACTAATCCTTATTAAAGATTCAGTATGGAAACTTGTAAAACTATAAAATAGATTAATTATTACTTTTAGAACTGCAGGTTTATAGCCTGTCGCTTCTATATAAGTTTGTGTCTATGTATTTGCGTTTAGAAAGTTAATATAAATGAAAGTAATTATGAATGTTTAAGCATAGAAAAGTACTAAAGAACGAGTACATTGGCATATTGAGTTGTATTTTTTTTCGTTTCATACAGATGTATATGTATGTATGTGTATGTAAGGAAATAAGGTTGTATGTATGTATTTCGTTGAGGGTTTATGTCGTTGTTGTTTTTGCTGTTCTGTTGATGTACTTGTTGTTTTTCTAGGAAGTTATATACTGTCAGTTGTTATTAACAATAGTGTTTGTTAATTTAACATTTACAATTTACAGGCAAAATAACAACATCGACAAAAATAACATAAATACATACATACATACGCACATACATTACAGACAACAAAAGAATTGTAAAGGAAACTTCATCAAGTGCTCCTGTTTAAGAAGCTAATCAAGGGATTTATTGTTTTTAACTTTTCGTTGTTGCTGTTGTTATTGCTACAATATCCTTTTGTGGAAAAAAATACAATTATTTAGGTTTAGTTAAGGTTTAAATGCAGATTGCTAAGTTGGCTAAGCTCACAATAAATGACTGCTAGGAAAACATATGACAAAGTTCAATTTTGTTATTAACTGCTAAATTAGGGCAATAGTAAGAGATTTGCCAATAATTGTTAAGTTTTAATGAGTAATTTAAAAACTAATTTTAAGTAAAATCAATTAGCAAGAAAATTGTCTCAATTTTGTTATATCTATAGTTCTAGTTCTGTTCTAGTTCTGTTCTAGTTCTGTTCTAGTTCTGTTCTAGTTCTGTTCTAGTTCTGTTCTAGTTCTGTTCTAGTTCTGTTCTAGTTCTGTTCTAGTTCTGTTCTAGTTCTGTTCTAGTTCTGTTCTAGTTCTGTTCTAGTTCTGTTCTAGTTCTGTTCTAGTTCTGTTCTAGTTCTGTTCTAGTTCTGTTCTAGTTCTGTTCTAGTTCTGTTCTAGTTCTGTTCTAGTTCTGTTCTAGTTCTGTTTCTAGTTCTGTTCTAGTTCTGTTCTAGTTCTGTTCTAGTTCTGTTCTAGTTCTGTTCTAGTTCTGTTCTAGTTCTGTTCTAGTTCTGTTCTAGTTCTGTTCTAGTTCTGTTCTAGTTCTGTTCTAGTTCTGTTCTAGTTCTGTTCTAGTTCTGTTCTAGTTCTGTTCTAGTTCTGTTCTAGTTCTGTTCTAGTTCTGTTCTAGTTCTGTTCTAGTTCTGTTCTAGTTCTGTTCTAGTTCTGTTCTAGTTCTGTTCTAGTTCTGTTCTAGTTCTGTTCTAGTTCTGTTCTAGTTCTGTTCTAGTTCGTTCTAGTTCTGTTCTAGTTCTGTTCTAGTTCTGTTCTAGTTCTGTTCTAGTTCTGTTCTAGTTCTGTTCTAGTTCTGTTCTAGTTCTGTTCTAGTTCTGTTCTAGTTCTGTTCTAGTTCTGTTCTAGTTCTGTTCTTTTAGTTCTGTTCTAGTTCTGTTTAGTTCTGTTCTAGTTCTGTTCTAGTTCTGTTCTAGTTCTGTTCTAGTTCTGTTCTAGTTCTGTTCTAGTTCTGTTCTAGTTCTGTTCTAGTTCTGTTCTAGTTCTGTTCTAGTTCTGTTCTAGTTCTGTTCTAGTTCTGTTCTAGTTCTGTTCTAGTTCTGTTTCTAGTTCTGTTCTAGTTCTGTTCTAGTTCTGTTCTAGTTCTGTTCTAGTTCTGTTCTAGTTCTGTTCTAGTTCTGTTCTAGTTCTGTTCTAGTTCTGTTCTAGTTCTGTTCTAGTTCTGTTCTAGTTCTGTTCTAGTTCTGTTCTAGTTCTGTTCTAGTTCTGTTCTAGTTCTGTTCTAGTTCTGTTCTAGTTCTGTTCTAGTTCTGTTCTAGTTCTGTTCTAGTTCTGTTCTAGTTCTGTTCTAGTTCTGTCTAGTTCTGTTCTAGTTCTGTTCTAGTTCTGTTCTAGTTCTGTTCTAGTTCTGTTCTAGTTCTGTTCTAGTTCTGTTCTAGTTCTGTTCTAGTTCTGTTCTAGTTCTGTTCTAGTTCTGTTCTAGTTCTGTTCTAGTTCTGTTCTAGTTCTGTTCTAGTTCTGTTCTAGTTCTGTTCTAGTTCTGTTCTAGTTCTGTTCTAGTTCTGTTCTAGTTCTGTTCTAGTTCTGTTCTAGTTCTCTTCTAGTTCTGTTCTAGTTCTGTTCTAGTTCTGTTCTAGTTCTGTTCTAGTTCTGTTCTAGTTCTGTTCTAGTTCTGTTCTAGTTCTGTTCTAGTTCTGTTCTAGTTCCTGGTTCTAGTTCTGTTCTAGTTCTGTTCTAGTACTGTTCTAGTTCAATTCTAGTTCTGTTTTATTGAGTACATTTAAAAGTTTAAATTAAAAATTAAAAAACAAGAATGATTAATTAATGAATAGCCAATTTGTAATTTGAAAGTGGATTCATTAGCAAAGAAAATTGTCTCAAATTTGTTTAACTCAAACCATAACTTGTCCATAATTAATAATAATTTATTCATTTGTTAACTTGTCATTTAAAACAACTACCTACATCTTTAGTCTTCCAGCATTAAGCATAAAATTTTATATTAATAAAAATCTTATAAAATGATTGAGAACTTTTAAAACAATTTATAAACTTTTAATTAGAATTTCTTTTGTTTAACAACAAACATCAAACACACTCTTTACCGAAAGCAGCAACACTGTGTCAAACCACAAAATTTATTAAAACATACATTTTAAAAATTCCACTCAAAACTTTATTAAAAATTTAAAATGTTTCTTTACTGCCTCCTCCGCTGGCTTCTCTTACAGTTTTTCAAAAATTAACATAAATCAACAAATCTAAAAATAATACCTCCAGTTCCCTCAAAAAACAAACTAAAATCATTTCTAGAAATTTTCTTCCATATTTTTCTTTGTATTTTCTGCAGACATTTTGTCAACAGTACCTAATAATACTGTCAAATATTTTAAGGTTAGGTTAATATTATTCAAACATAAACAAATCAAATATTTCTGCAATGAAAATATTATGATTGTGATTAATATTAACAAATGTTTACTTTACTTTACTTTAATAAAGACAACACAAGAAAATACCATTTTCATAATAATTTTCATAAATATTAATAAGATATTTTCATTTATTTTTGCCATTTAGTTGTTTGTACGTTGCTAAGGTTATTTAGGTCAAAGAAAATTTGAAATTTTCTCTTGATTTAAAAATGTCTATCTAAAATTTATGTTAATTTTGGTCTGCTAGACTTAAAATAATAATAATACTTAATCATTATAGTAAAATTCTTTTGATTTCTTGTAGTTTTGCATAAAATTAAAAAAATAGCTTTGATTTTAAAGTTACAGGGGTTTTGTTAATAAATATATAATTTTCTATATTTTTGCAACAGCTGCTTGTGTCATTTGTTATAAAACAGTAATAAATGTTTAATTAAATGCTGTGGGGTTTAAGAAATTTAAATTAATTAGAAGCATTTATAAAGTTTACCAAGACATCTAAAGATGTTTATTGGGTTTAACAAAAGCAAGTAAACTAATGTTTTAGTCAGTTGTAGTTCAGTTCCAGTTAAGTTCTAGTTCAGTTTTGGTTCGGTTCTAGTTCAGTTCTAGTTCAGTTCTAGTTCAGTTCTAGTTCAGTTCTAGTTCAGTTCTAGTTCAGTTCTAGTTCAGTTCTAGTTCAGTTCTAGTTCAGTTCTAGTTCAGTTCTAGTTCAGTTCTAGTTCAGTTCTAGTTCAGTTCTAGTTTAGTTCTAGTTCAGTTCTAGTTCAGTTCTAGTTCAGTTCTAGTTCAGTTCTAGTTCAGTTCTAGTTCTTCTAGTTCAGTTCTAGTTCAGTTCTAGTTCAGTTCTAGTTCAGTTCTAGTTCAGTTCTAGTTCAGTTCTAGTTCAGTTCTAGTTCAGTTCTAGTTCAGTTCTAGTTCAGTTCTAGTTCAGTTCTAGTTCAGTTCTAGTTCAGTTCTAGTTCAGTTCTAGTTCAGTTCTAGTTCAGTTCTAGTTCAGTTCTAGTTCAGTTCTAGTTCAGTTCTAGTTCAGTTCTAGTTCAGTTCTAGTTCAGTTCTAGTTCAGTTCTAGTTCAGTTCTAGTTCAGTTCTAGTTCAGTTCTAGTTCAGTTCTAGTTCAGTTCTAGTTCAGTTCTAGTTCAGTTCTAGTTCAGTTCTAGTTCAGTTCTAGTTCAGTTCTAGTTCAGTTCTAGTTCAGTTCTAGTTCAGTTCTAGTTCAGTTCTAGTTCAGTTCTAGTTCAGTTCTAGTTCAGTTCTAGTTCAGTTCTAGTTCAGTTCTAGTTCAGTTCTAGTTCAGTTCTAGTTCAGTTCTAGTTCAGTTCTAGTTCAGTTCTAGTTCAGTTCTAGTTAAGTTCTAGTTCAGTTCTAGTTCAGTTCTAGTTCAGTTCTAGTTCAGTTCTAGTTCTGTTCTAGTTCAGTTTTAGTTCAGTTCTAGTTCAGTTCTAGTACAGTTCTAGTACAGTTCTAGTTCAGTTCTAGTTCAGTTCTAGTTCAGTTCTAGTTCAGTTCTAGTTCAGTTCTAGTTCAGTTCTAGTTCAGTTCTAGTTCAGTTCTAGTTCAGTTCTAGTTCAGTTCTAGTTCAGTTCTAGTTCAGTTCTAGTTCAGTTCTAGTTCAGTTCTAGTTCAGTTCTAGTTCAGTTCTAGTTCAGTTCTAGTTCAGTTCTAGTTCAGTTCTAGTTCAGTTCTAGTTCAGTTCTAGTTCAGTTCTAGTTCAGTTCTAGTTCAGTTCTATTTCAGTTCTAGTTCAGTTCTAGTTCAGTTCTAGTTCAGTTCTAGTTCAGTTCTAGTTCAGTTCTAGTTCAGTTCTAGTTCAGTTCTAGTTCAGTTCTAGTTCAGTTCTAGTTCAGTTCTAGTTCAGTTCTAGTTCAGTTCTAGTTCAGTTCTAGTTCAATTCTAGTTCAGTTCTTGTTTAGTTCTAGTTCTAGTTCAGTTCTAGTTCAGTTCTAGCTCAGCTATAGTTCAGTTCTAGTTGAGTTTTTTTTATTACGGTCCTTTTCTAAACTCCTTTTTCGTTACTTCCATCATGTTGAAACTATTTGTGTTACTCAAAGTACTTTTCACTAACTTTCATTTACCTTTGTTGTCCTGTACTCTTAACAAAAAAACTTTACTTCATATTATTTTAGCAAATTTTCCCTCAAAAATTGTTTCCACTTTGTTTGTAAATAATTAAAACTCTTATATATTTTAAGGTTCATTGGTAGGATTTTTTGCCACTCTGACTTACTCTGCTCTGTAATTAAAAAGTTGTTCAGAAATAATTCTTTTTTTTCAGCATTTTCCCAAAATATTCTCGACATTTTTCTCAGCTAAAAGTGAAGTAAGTATTTTGTTTTAATTTTCTCTATGAGAACATACTCTAGAAGAGCAAAAAAGAAAGAAAAAAGTAAGTGGGAGTTTAATGACATGCATAAATTATTGACGTTCATTGAACTTGGCACACGACCAAAAACTTTTACAGGTTGTTCTTTTACAGTTTATTTTCTGTATTTTTTTCATCTTTTCGAAGCTTTTTGCTGCTGTATTATGTTTCAATATGGTTAAAGTTTGTTTCTTTTTCGTTAAGAAGACTTAAATGTTGCAATGTGGATGTTGCGAAGTGGTTGCAAAAATTAAAATTAATTTGATGAAAGTTGCAATAAAAATTTTGGAAATTTTCTTTAGCTTTTAAAACTACTTTTAGAATTTGTATAAAATTTTATATAAATTTCTTTAAATTTTA
>NW_023995757.1:0-78054 GCF_015586225.1 Lucilia sericata | reverse complement strand
GAGAACTGTAGAATGTATAAGTGATAAGTTTATAACTTATAACTTTATAACTTTATAACTTTATAACTTTATAACTTTATAACTTTATAACTTTATAACTTTATAACTTTATAACTTTATAACTTTATAACTTTATAACTTATAACTTTATAACTTTATAATTTTATAATTTTATAACTTTATAACTTTTTATAGAAGTACTTTTTTTAAATTTTAGGTATTTTTTGTTAAATTTCTCTTTTTGTTAAGTCTTTCATTTTTTTACTTTAATTCACAATTTTTTGCAATTTACTCTTTATCTTCAACATCCTAAATCCTAAAACTTTCGCATTAATTGTTCTTTCATTTCTTTCTTTTCAATTTCAGGATTATTGGAAATAATTTTAAAAAATTGTGGTGGGTGTGTGTTTTTTTTTTTTTGTGAAAATGTCACAAACGCCTTATAGAGAGTGAAATTAATAACTTGTGACAGCAGCTAATGGATTTTAAAGGCATATGTCAAAAATAGTAAATTAAATGACCATTAAATGACGATAATGATGTTCGTTCGATACTTTATTTTAGCAACAAATTGAACGAACCAATAACAAATGAACGATAGTATGAATGAATGAATTTTATAATAAAACAGCATTCACAGTAAATCTACTGTACGGGAATAGAGAAGTTTCATTCTTTTTTTTTCATATTCGTACACAATTGTGTGAAATGACAGCTTAATGTAATATGAAATGAAAGCAACAACGACATCAACAACAACTATAAGAAACAGAAGCTGCCACAGGATTAAAAAATGATTCTAAAATATAACAAAAACACAATAAAAACAAACAACAAAACGAAGAAAATCGTATAAAAATCTCTTGTTATAAAGCTATAAAAACCAACAAAAATGAGTAGGAAAAAAATCATATACATATTCATATATACATACATATGTACAAAATATGTGAAATTTATTATATTTTTACCTACTGGCCCACACACAAGAAAACAAATTATAGATGAATTCACATTCATTTGAGTTTTTGTAGCTTAAAACCAGTATTATGTATTTTTCTTACTGTTTGTAAATTGAAAAATATCTGTTATAATTTTGTATATTGTTATTATAATGATTGTAATTTTGTTTCAATGGATTATTTATATTATAATGTTTAATTAATGGTCTATTATATATTGTAATACCGTTATAATGTCACTGAACGCATTCCAATTTGATTGTAATAAGTTATAAAATATTATAATTATATTATAATAGCCTATAATCCATTATAATTATGTTATAATGAATAGTAAAGCACTATAATTCAATTATAATTGATTATAATGCTTAGTAATGTTTTATTTATTAATTATATCTAATTATAATTAAATTATAATGTAGTGTAATGTATTGCAAAACATTACAATAACTTAAAACATATTATAATTACATTATAACAGTTTATAATCCATTATATTCAAATTATAATGAATATAAAAGCATTATAATGCAATTATAATTACTTATAATGCATAATTAATGGATTATATCATATTATAATAGAGTTATAGTGTAGCGTGGTGCATTAAAATTTGTTATAATAAGTTATAACATATTATAATGCTTTATAGTACATTATAATTAAGTTATAATGAATAGTAAAGCACTACAATTGAATTATAATTGATTATAATGCTTACTAAAGTTTAATTTATGGATTATAACATATTACAATTGAATTATAATGTAGTGTGTGGTATTGCAAAGCACTACAATAACTTATAACATATTATAATTATATTATAATGGTTTATAAACCATTATAATCAATTTATAATGAATATAAATTGGTTATAATACTTAATCATGTTTTGTTAATGGATTATAACTTATTATTATTTTATTATATTGGTTTATAATCCATTATAATAAAGTTATAATTACTTATTAAGCACTTCCATGTAATTGTAATTAATTATTATACTTAATAATGTTTTGTTAATGGATTATAACTTATTATATTTGAACTATAATATAGCGTGGTGTATTGCAAAGTATTAAAATAAGTTATAACATATTATAAATATATTATAATGGTTTATAATCCATTATAACTAAGTTATAATCAATAATAAAGCACTATAATGCAATTCTAATATCTTATAATGCTTAAAAATGATTTGTTCATAGATTATAACATATTATAATTCTGTTATAATGTAGCGTGATACATTGCAATTCATTATAATAAGTATTAACATATTATATTTATATAATAATGGTTTATAATCCATTATAATTAAGTTATAAAGAATTTGTATGCTACAAAATGTTGTTATAATGCCAAGTAATGTTTTATTAATAGATTTGATAATAATTTAGCGTAATGATACATTTTTTATATTAAGTTTCAATTATAATATGTTTTTCACATTATAAAGCAACCATAATTGGTCATAATACGTTATAATATTATATTATTGTATTATAACACATTTTAATTCATCTATATTGTCAGGTAGTGCATAAAAATGAGCTACAGTGCATTATAAAGTAGTTAAATTCATTATAGTGGTATTATAACTAAACAAAAGCATGTTATAATGCATTATATTTCTGTTATAATAAATTATAATAGGTTATAATGCTTTATAATTTTGCTTTAAAGAATTATACTGCATTATAATACAATTATAATGCATTAAAATGTTATAATATTAAATATTTATATTATAACAAACTAAATGCATTATAATGATATTTTAATGGATTATAATACATTATAAAGGTGTTATAATGTATTGCAACTTATTATAAAATGTTATAACATTATAATGATGTTATAAACCATTACAACACATTATAATATATTATAATGGATAATACTGCATACTTTTGAGATTATAATGTGCTATTATTCATTATAATCTCATAAATATGCATTATTATCCATAATAATGTGTTATACCTCATTATAATATCATTATAATGTATTATACTACTGCATTATACTGCATTATAATACAATTATAATGCATTAAAATGTAATTATAAAGGGTTATAATATTAAATATTTATATTATAACAAACAAAATGCATTATAATGATATTTTAATGGATTATAATACATTATAAAGGTGATATAATGTATTGCAACTCATTATAAAGTGTTATAACATTATAATGATGTTATAAACCATTACAACACATTATAATACATTATAATGGATAATACTACATACTTTTGAGAGTATAATGTGCTATTATTCATTATAATCCCATAAATATGCATTATTATCCATTATAATGTGTTATACCTCATTATAATATCATTATAATGTATTATACTACGTTATAAAATCATTATAATGTGTTACAACAAATTATAATATCATTATAAAGTGTTATAATACATTATATTGTGTTGCAAAAGTGTTATAACAGTATTATAATAGATAACAAGGAATATCTGTGAGATTATAATGAATAATACCGCATTATAATACATTATATCACATAATAATGTGTTATAACACATCGTTAATTAGCATCGTTAATTAGCATACTAATGAGTGTAAATGTGTGTGTTTTTTGTCTTACATTAAGAAAATTACTAAGTTATAAGTGAGATATGAAAACAAAAACATAAACACTAATCAAAGAAAACCATACGAAAAAGATATAAAAAAAACTTAAACCAGGCGTATGAGAAACATCTTAATTAAAAAATAATAAACACGCACCGTTAAACCAACGTATGATTAATAAACATTTTAAATAAAACGAAAAAATATTGCAAACTTTATTAAAAAAAGTATCAAGCTGTTACAAAGTTAAAACAAAAACCTAACAAACAATATGTTTAGTTTATAAAAAGTACAAAAAAGTAACCTAAAAGTAAAGGATTACTGCCACCACCATCCTTTCCTTGGCATTTAATGAACTTTAAACTTTTAATAACACAATAGCTAGTCATACTCATTAAAATTCTATTATAGATAAAAGAACTTGTTCAACAACAAAATAAAACTCTCCCTTCATTAACAGAAATGTGAACTTTTTTTCTAAATTTGATTTTTAATTTTTTTTATTTTTGCTATTATTGCTTTTAATTAACACTTGTTTCGTTTTCTTTGTTCCTTTTTAGTTTTAAACAACAGCAACAAAAACAACAACAATAACCACATTATCATTATGGTCAACTGTCAAAAACAATAACGTTAACAGTGCTTAAACATCACCTCTGCTGCTCTAACACTACTACTAATACTACTTACTACAAGTCAAAGCATGTACGTGCAGGTTCTTAACAAAGTTGTATTAAATGTTTATAATACTAGACTACAAGTTGTATATATGTATTTTTTCTGACCATCCGTCCCCAAATGTGGCTTTATAAAATATTTTTCTTTAAACTTTAAAGTTTACAAATAAATAACAATTACAACAAAATAAAAATACAATAAACTTGTAACAAAAAAGTTTGTTTAAAAGTAAAAGCAAATAGACAACATTATTTACCACCATGGGAAGTTTACCAAATCTACACGAACTCGAACAGATAGAGCGCAAACGCGAAAAACGCCGAGAACGTGAAATGCGTGAGCAATTGGCGAGAGAGGCGAGTCGTGAAAGAGAACGTTTAAATCAGAGAAAGGTAAGTTTGTAGTGAACAGAAAGAGTAAAATTATTTTTGTTTACATTTTTAGATTTAAGTCATGCATGAAATATTCAGTACTTTAGTACTTTTTGATATCGAAAAATAACCCCAAGACATTTTCGGAGCTTTTTTTAACTTATGACCACATTTATAAGTATATAATTTGGTCTATAGTCTATTCTACAGTAAAGTCTATAGTCCTGTCTATAGTGTAGTCTTTAGTATAGTCTATAATCAAGACTATAGTGTAGTCTATGGTTAGGTTAGGTTGATAGGAGGATGTATACTACATCAAGGAAAGGGGAATGGAAATACACCTAGGCCACTATCGGTGTTCAGAAACTCAGTTTCCTGGACGTAATTCCTAAGAATCTTCCAATCAGTGTTAGTCAGGAATGTTATTTTCGGAATAACATCACTTCCAAGATACTTGAATCTAACTTCGACGAATGTCTGACAGATATCTCGTCTTGCTCTCACCAGGGTCACCCCATAGGATCTTTGTGGTTCTAAAGGCCTTATGGGATTCTCTCACCCATATTTTTAATTCAGCTTTTGTTGCGTCGAAAGGTCGAGCTACCTAAAGCTATTACATTCGCACTTTCGTTGCCGACTACTTCCGAATGTTCTGGTACCCAGGACATTCCGTATTAGCCTCCCCTTCCTCCAATATCGGTTCATCTATGTTATTTGATATACCGGGTGGGAAATGAGAGTTCATTAGGATTTTCATTGTCTCCACCATATCCTCCAGCCTCCTGCCCGTGTCATCGATCATAGATTCCAGCTGAACATGAGTTTTGGATAGGAACTTTTTTATCTTCGATACGTCATTTACGTTATCTACCTGTTCACAGAAAAGTTTCCAGGAGTCTCGTTTGGATTTTCGTAAGATTTGCTTATATTCACCAAGTTTATTACGATACTCATCCCAGTATACTGCGGTCTTCTTACGCCGTGCCCGGTTATCCCAAGATTCCCGATCTCCCCGGTTACCCATGGTTTCTCCTGGGCAGATCTCCGCTCTCGCAGAGGGCAGCTGTCCTCGAACGATTCAACCAGGGCAATTGTGAACATTTCTACTTTGACGTCTATATCCTCTTCATTTCGACATTGAAAAGTGTCCTGACCTAAACGGTTCTTTAGTAAGGTCCCGAACATTGACCAATTAGTTTTAGACTTATTCCGAAACTTTATCGGCTTTGGTGGTGGTCTTAGTATTTTGAATCTTATGTACCGCTGGTCAGAAAAGGTGTGCTCGTCCGAAACTCTCCAATCCTACGTTTATAAGCTCTTCTGAACATATAGTTATATCTAATACTTCTTCTCTGTTTCTATTGACAAAGGTAGCTTTATTACCTAAGTTCAATGGGATCAAGTCTTTAGTATTAAGGAAATCCACAAGGGCTTGCCCCTGTGACTGGTTTTTGTGCTACCCCAAGCTATATGGTGGGAATTTGTATCACAACCTATTACAATTTGTAGTCTAGTCTATAGTCTAGTCTATAGTCTAGTCTATAGTCTAGTCTATAGTCTAGTCTATAGTCTAGTCTATAGTCTAGTCTATAGTCTAGTCTATAGTCTAGTCTATAGTCTAGTCTATAGTCTAGTCTATAGTTTAGTCTAGTCTAGTCTATAGTCTAGTCTATAGTCTAGTATATAGTCTAGTCTATAGGCTAGTCTATAGGCTAGTCTATAGTCTAGTCTATAGTCTAGTCTATAGTCTAGTCTATAGTCTAGTCTATAGTCTAGTCTATAGTCTAGTCTATAGTCTAGTCTATAGTCTAGTCTATAGTCTAGTCTATAGTCTAGTCTATAGTCTAGTCTATAGTCTAGTCTATAGTCTAGTCTATAGTCTAGTCTATAGTCTAGTCTATAGTCTAGTCTATAGTCTAGTCTATAGTCTAGTCTATAGTCTAGTCTATAGTCTAGTCTATAGTCTAGTCTATAGTCTAGTCTATAGTCTTGTCTATAGTCTAGTCTATAGTCTAGTCTATAGTCTAGTCTATAGTCTAGTCTATAGTCTAGTCTATAGTCTAGTCTATAGTCTAGTCTATAGTCTAGTCTATAGTCTAGTCTATAGTCTAGTCTATAGTCTAGTCTATAGTCTAGTCTATAGTCTAGTCTATAGTCTAGTCTATAGTCTAGTCTATAGTCTAGTCTATAGTCTAGTCTATAGTCTAGTCTATAGTCTAGTCTATAGTCTAGTCTATAGTCTAGTCTATAGTCTAGTCTATAGTCTAGTCTATAGTCTAGTCTATAGTCTAGTCTATAGTCTAGTCTATAGTCTAGTCTATAGTCTAGTCTATAGTCTAGTCTATAGTCTAGTCTATAGTCTAGTCTATAGTCTAGTCTATAGTCTAGTCTATAGTCTAGTCTATAGTCTAGTCTATAGTCTAGTCTATAGTCTAGTCTATAGTCTAGTCTAGTCTAGTCTATAGTCTAGTCTATAGTCTAGTCTATAGTCTAGTCTATAGTCTAGTCTATAGTCTAGTCTATAGTCTAGTCTATAGTCTAGTCTATAGTCTAGTCTATAGTCTAGTCTATAGTCTAGTCTATAGTCTAGTCTATAGTCTAGTCTATAGTCTAGTCTATAGTCTAGTCTATAGTCTAGTCTATAGTCTAGTCTATAGTCTAGTCTATAGTCTAGTCTATAGTCTAGTCTATAGTCTAGTCTATAGTCTAGTCTATAGTCTAGTCTATAGTCTAGTCTATAGTCTAGTCTATAGTCTAGTCTATAGTCTAGTCTATAGTCTAGTCTATAGTCTAGTCTATAGTCTAGTCTATAGTCTAGTCTATAGTCTAGTCTATAGTCTAGTCTATAGTCTAGTCTATAGTCTAGTCTATAGTCTAGTCTATAGTCTAGTCTATAGTCTAGTCTATAGTCTAGTCTATAGTCTAGTCTATAGTCTAGTCTATTGTCTAGTCTATAGTCTAGTCTATAGTCTAGTCTATAGTCTAGTCTATAGTCTAGTCTATAGTCTAGTCTATTGTCTAGTCTATTGTCTAGTCTATAGTCTAGTCTATAGTCTAGTCTATAGTCTAGTCTATAGTATAGTCGATAGTCTAGTCTATTGTCTAGTCTATAGTCTAGTCTATAGTATAGTCTATAGTCTAGTCTATTGTCTAGTCTATAGTCTAGTCTATAGTCTAGTCTATAGTCTAGTCTATAGTCTAGTCTATAGTCTAGTCTATAGTCTAGTCTATAGTCTAGTCTATAGTCTAGTCTATAGTCTAGTCTATAGTCTAGTCTATAGTCTAGTCTATAGTCTAGTCTATAGTCTAGTCTATAGTCTAGTCATAGTAGTCTAGTCTATAGTCTAGTCTATAGTCCTAGTCTATAGTCTAGTCTATAATCTAGTCTATAGTCTAATCTATAGTCTAGTCTATAGTCTAGTCTATAGTCTAGTCTATAATCTAGTATAGGCTAGCTATAGTCTATAGTCTATAGTCTAGTCTATAGTCTAGGTCTATAGTCTAGTCTATAGTCTAGTCTATAGTCTAGTCTATAGTCTAGTCTATAGTCTAGTCTATAGTCTAGTCTATAGTCTAGTCTATAGTCTAGTCTATAGTCTAGTCTATAGTCTAGTCTATAGTCTAGTCTATAGTCTAGTCTATAGTCTAGTCTATAGTCTAGGCGTCTATAATTCTAGTCTATAGTCTAGTCTATAGTCTAGTCTATAGTCTAGGTCTATAGTTCTAGTCTATAAGTCTAGTCTATTAGTCTAGTCTATAGTCTAGTCTATAGTCTTAGTTCTATAGTCTAGTCTATAGGTCTAGTCTATCGTCTAGTTCTATAGCTAGTATATAGTCTAGTCTATAGTCTAGTTATAGTCTAGTCAAGGATAACAATGTTGATATTCCAACTTAAACTTCTTAAACAACTTTTACATTAACCCTCGTACTTCCCTTAATTTTATATACATATTAGTTAAATTGTTATCCATGTCAAAAATCAAATCAAAAATCATACGATTAACATCATCCCTAAAAAAACTTCCTCACGTTTACCCTCTTCGTATTATTACCTAAACACCTTCCCTTAACTTTTACCAATTCTACTTAATTAACCTCTTTTAAATTTCTTTCCTCTCTTTTTGCAAGCACTCAAACTTAACAATCCTTATTTTAATGGCTGGTCTGGGTATTGGAGGCATTGCACCACACAATCCAACAGCAACTAGTGTTGGTGGTCCAGGTGCACCCGGTGCTGCTACTAACCCACCCGGTACTCTACCAATTGGTGGGGCAGCCCTCCTAAATTATGGAGCTGGTATGGGTGCGGGTAGTGTTGGTGCAGCAGCAGCAGCTGCTCTAAAACATCATGCCCACCAACATGGACCCCATCACTATCGTCATTCATTGACAAATCGTCATCGTGTATTGCGTACACGAAGTTCGGGTGCAACACACAATATATGGGACGAACAAGCCTTGGAGGTGAGTAGAAGAAAATGTGGGCTAAATACACAGGGAGATGTAGAGATTATTTGTTTACAAATAAGTGCAAAAGTCGTATGTATACGAGCAGATTTTTATGAATGAATAGCTGTATAATCAAGTAAAAACATTTCAAATTTTAAATACGTAAAAGTGGTTAAATTGTGGCTTCATCGTTACAACAACTACACAGTTTAAGTATCAAAAAAGAAACACGGGTAAACAAATGTTGCAGGATTATGTGGAATCAATTAAACACAAACAAAAACTTTGGCGGGTGTACTAGGGTGGAGTTTTTTTAATGAAATTTGGAGAAATTTCTGGAATTATAGTTAAACCGTTTTTAATGAAAAATATTTTTTTATATAAAGCATAAAGTCTAGACTATAGACTAGACTATAGACTAGACTATAGACTAGACTATAGACTAGACTGTAGACTAGACTATAGACTAGACTATAGACAAGATTATAGACTAGACTATAGACTAGACTATAGACTAGACTATAGACTAGACTAGACTAGACTATAGACTAGACTATAGACTAGACTATAGACTAGACTATAGACTAGACTATAGACTAGACTATAGACTAGACTATAGACTAGACTATAGACTAGACTATAGACTAGACTATAGACTAGAATATAGACTAGACTATAGACTAGACTATAGACTAGACTATAGACTAGACTATAGACTAGACTATAGACTAGACTATAGACTAGACTATAGACTAGACTATAGACAGACTATAGACTAAGACTATAGACTAGACTATAGACTAGACTATAGACTAGACTATAGACTAGACTATAGACTAGACTATAGACTAGACTATAGACTAGACTAGAGACTAGACTATAGACTAGACTATAGACTAGACTATAGACTAGACTATAGACTAGACTATAGAATAGACTATAGACTAGACTATAGACTAGACTATAGACTAGACTATAGACTAGACTAGAGACTAGACTATAGACTAGACTAGACTAGACTATAGACTGAGACTTACTAGGACTAAGACTAACTAGACTAGAATATAGACTAGACTATTAGACCTAGACTATAGACACTAGACTATAGACTAGACTTATAGACTAGAACTATAGACTAGACTAGAGACTAGACCTATAGACTAGACTATAGACTAGACTATAGACTAGACTATAGACTAGACTATAGATAGACTATAGACTAGACGATAGACTAGACTATAGACTAGACTATAGACCTAGACTATAGACTAACTTAAGACTAGACGATAGACTAGACTATAGACGAGACTATAGCACTAGACTATAGACTGAGACTTATAGACTAGACTATAGACTAGACTATAGACCTAGACTACTAGACTAGATATGACTAGACTATAGACTAGACTATAGACTAGACTATAGACTAGACTATAGACTAGACTATAGACTAGACTATAGACTAGACTATAGACTAGACTATAGACTAGACTATAGACTAAGACTATAGACTAGACTATAGACGAGACTATAGACTAACTATAGATACTAGACTAGACTATAGACTAGACTATAGACTAGACTATAGACTAGACTATAGACTAGACTATAGACTAGACTATAGACTAGAACTATAGACTAGAACTATAGACTAGACTAGACTAGACTATAGAACTAGACTATAGACTAGACTATAGACTAGACTATAGACTAGACTATAGACTAGACGATAGACTAGACTATAGACTAGACTATAGACTAGACTATAGACAGACTATAGACTAGACTATAGACTAGACTATGACTAGACTATAGACTAACTATAGACTAGACTATAGACCTAGACTATAGACTAGACTATAGACCTAGACTAACTAGACTAGACTAGACTAGACTATAGACTAGACTATAGACTAGACTATAGACTAGACTATAGACTAGACTATAGACTAGACTATAGACTAGACTATAGACTAGACTATAGACTAGACTATAGACTAGACTATAGACTAGACTATAGACTAGACTGTAGATCAGACTATAGACTAGACTATAGACTAGACTATAGACTAGACTATAGACTAGACTATAGACTAGACTATAGACTAGACTATAGACTAGACTATAGACTAGACTATAGACTAGACTATAGACTAGACTATAGACTAGACTATAGACTAGACTATAGACTAGACTATAGACTAGACTATAGACTAGACTATAGACTAGACTATAGACTAGACTATAGACTAGACTATAGACTAGACTATAGACTAGACTATAGACTAGACTATAGACTAGACTATAGACTAGACTATAGACTAGACTATAGACTAGACTATAGACTAGACTATAGACTAGACTATAGACTAGACTATAGACTAGACTATAGACTAGACTATAGACTAGACTATAGACTAGACTATAGACTAGACTATAGACTAGACTATAGACTAGACTATAGACTAGACTATAGACTAGACTATAGACTAGACTATAGACTAGACTATAGACTAGACTATAGACTAGACTATAGACTAGACTATAGACTAGACTATAGACTAGACTATAGACTAGACTATAGACTAGACTATAGACTAGACTATAGACTAGACTATAGACTAGACTATAGACTAGACTATAGACTAGACTATAGACTAGACTATAGACTAGACTATAGACTAGACTATAGACTAGACTATAGACTAGACTATAGACTAGACTATAGACTAGACTATAGACTAGACTATAGACTAGACTATAGACTAGACTATAGACTAGACTATATACTAGACTAGACTAGACTATAGACTAGACTATAGACTAGACTATAGACTAGACTATAGACTAGACTATAGACTAGACTATAGAATAGACTATAGACTAGACTATAGACTAGACTATAGACTAGACTATAGACTAGACTATAGACTAGACTATAGACTAGACTATAGACTAGACTATAGACTAGACTATAGACTAGACTATAGACTAGACTATAGACTAGACTATAGACTAGACTATAGACTAGACTATAGACTACTATAGACTAGACTATAGACTAGACTATAGACTAGACTATAGACTAGACTATAGACTAGACTATAGACTAGACTATAGACTAGACTATAGACTAGACTATAGACTAGACTATAGACTAGACTATAGACTAGACTATAGACTAGACTATAGACTAGACTATAGACTAGACTATAGACTAGACTATAGACTAGACTATAGACTAGACTATAGACTAGACTATAGACTAGACTATAGACTAGACTATAGACTAGACTATAGACTAGACTATAGACTAGACTATAGACTAGACTATAGACTAGACTATAGACTAGACTATAGACTAGACTATAGACTAGACTATAGACTAGACTATAGACTAGACTATAGACTAGACTATAGACTAGACTATAGACTAGACTATAGACTAGACTATAGACTAGACTATAGACTAGACTATAGACTATAGACTAGACTAGACTAGACTATAGACTAGACTATAGACTAGACTATAGACTAGACTATAGACTAGACTAGACTAGACTATAGACTAGACTATAGACTAGACTATAGACTAGACTATAGACTAGACTATAGACTAGACTATAGAATAGACTATAGACTAGACTATAGACTAGACTATAGACTAGACTATAGACTAGACTATAGACTAGATTATAGACAAGATTATAGACTAGATTATAGACAAGATTATAGACTGTGCTGTAGACTAGCCTAGTTAATTAACCGAGTTAAGTTTAGTTGCCTGTGCACTGGTAGATGAACTAAACTGCAGTGCTTCGAAATTGTAAAAAATACCATCCTAATTTTCAAGAGTGGCTGCCAAAGTGTTCTTTGAGGTTTTGGTAATAATGAATAAATGTTAAAAAATATTTCAATTAAAAAAATCACGGGAATAATTTTGTTCCGGGAATAGTTAAACAAAAGTTGTTTACAAATAAGTATGACGTCAATTGAAAACAAAAGGCTATTTTAAAGCTCTGCAATAGAGGAAAATTAATAAGAAATTTTAAATAAATCCAGAGTTATTTTATTTCAAGTACGAATGTATGTACTTACATATATTTCATTAATATTAATAAATATTATTTATCTTCCTTCACAGCACCTACCAGCCTACTCTCCCATATCAACAAGATCGCATCGTATCAATCCGGTATCATCATATCATGTACAAGCTGCCTTGGCAGCTTCACGTCGTCGAGAATCTATAAATAGTTCCATAGGTGCTACCTCGATACGACGTCTTATAACTCTGAACAATCGTAATTGCCGGCATAAAATACCAGCTCATGTTAGACAAAAAGTTGGTAAATCTTTCACATTTCTTGCCTTGGCTCATGGTCTCAAGTGTGCTGTCCTAGTGCCAATATTTGGTTTGCAAGGTTCGAATTCGGTATGGCATCATCGTGAACAATGGCTACAAGTAGGTCCCAATATTGGTTCTCTACTGCTCAGTGTGGGTTTACTGATATCGGCGTGCATGTGTCTGGTCACGCCCAAACTTATACATAAATTTGGTTATTCCCTGCTAATGGGTGCCAACTATGTGGCTGTGTGTTTATTTCTGCTGTGTCATTTATATCCCTCAATATATACTCTGCTGCCTGCCTATATACTATTCGGCTTGAGCCATAGTCCTTCGTTTATAAGTAAAATCGCTGTGGTGGTCCACTATGGCAGTAAATTGAGTTGTTCCCAGCATGAATGTACTTTGCTCTCTTCACATGCCTTGGATTCTTGGGAGGAACATAAACTCTTTTGTAATCGTGATCAAAAAGTGAGACGTTTGGCTAGATGGTTCCATGCTTCCAAAGATTTTGGCATTATCATAGGTGCCATAATAGCTTCAATAGTATTATCGTGCACTTCAAGTGATTGGAATTGCCCGGGTGCAACTACAAAGCTATCGGGTACTACAACAACTACTACCACTGAGTCCAGCGCTGCTAAACTTTTGCAATCTACCAATTCTAGTCTACCTTTAGCGGCTGCTTTTCAATCGTTTATACCCAGTACACCATATGTTTGGAATCACTTAAACGGCTTTAAAAATGAATTCTATAATCTGGATGAACATGGCAATCGTATTTGTGGTGCTGATATGTGCCCCCTGTGGCACAGTGATCTACAGGCGGAGAGTTATGCAGCTGGGAATGAAACCATATATTCTCCTTTTATAAATGAGAAGCCACGAGAAGGCAGTGTTACTTTGATAGTGGTGTACTTGGTGTTTGCAACTCTAGCTTTGCTGTTCTCTGTATTGGTGGGTAAAATTCATGCCACTTTTCGCCATGAACGCATTAAGGGTATTACCGATACTCTGCTATTTGCTGGTCCCTTGGCTTATTTTATTGGTACCGAACAGGCTTATATTTTGAGTGACTTTTTAAGGGTGAGTTGTAATAATTTTGTTTTGGTTTGAAAGTTTATAAATTAATGTTTGATTTTTCTCCTATATAGGCCTTTGTTTCTTGTTCTTTGGGCATAAAAATGGTACCGGGAGCAATAATAGGAATGGGTATAATGCAACTGATTGTGTCAGGAACTTTAAGTATGCTCCTGAGACATACTAAACGTATAGTGGTAATATGTAAGTGAAACTGAACTTAAGCTAAACTTAAGTCGAACTAAGTTACTAACTAACTAACTAACTAACTAACTAACTAACTAACTAACTAACTAACTAACTAACTAACTACTAACTAACTAACTAACTAACTAACTAACTAACTACTAACTAACTAACTAACTAACTAACTAACTACTAACTACTAACTAACTAACTACTAACTAACTAACTAACTAACTAACTAACTAACTAACTAACTAACTAACTACTAACTAACTAACTACTAACTACTAACTAACTAACTAACTAACTAACTAACTAACTAACTAACTAACTAACTAACTAACTAACTAACTAACTAACTAACTAACTAACTAACTAACTAACTAACTACTAACTAACTAACTAACTAACTAACTAACTACTACTAACTAACTAACTAACTAACTATAACTAACTAACTAACTAACAACTAACTAACTAACTACTAAACTAACTAACTAACTACTAACTAACTAACTAACTAACTAACTAACTAACTAACTACTAACTAACTAACTAACTAACTAACTAACTAACTAACTAACTAACTAACTAACTAACTAACTAACTAACTAACTAACTAACTAACTACCTAACTAACTAAACTAACTAACTACTAACACTAACTAACTAACTACTCACTACTAACTACTAACTAACTACTAACTAACTACTAACTAACTAACTAACTAACTACTAACTAACTAACTAACTAACTAACGAACTAACTAAACTACTAACTACTAACTAACTAACTAACTAACTAACTACTAACTAACTACACTAACTAACTACTACTACTAACTAACTACTAACTAACTAACTAACTAACTAACTAACTAACTAACTAACTAACTAACTAACTAGACTAACTACTAACTAACTAACTACTACTAACTAACTAACTAACTAACTAACTAACTAACTAACTAACTAACTAACTAACTAACTAACTAACTAACTAACTAACTACTAACTAACTAACTACTAACTACTAACTAACTAACTAACTAACTAACTAACTAACTAACTAACTAACTAACTAACTAACTAACTAACTAACTACTAACTAACTAACTACTAACTAACTAACTAACTAACTAACTAACTAACTAACTAACTAACTACTAACTAACTAACTAACTAACTAACTAACTAACTACTAACTAACTAACTAACTAACTAACTAACTAACTAACTAACTAACTAACTAACTAACTAACTAACTAACTAACTAACTAACTAACTACTAACTAACTAACTACTAACTAACTAACTAACTAACTAACTACTAACTAACTACTAACTAACTAACTAACTAACTAACTAACTAACTACACTAACTAACTAACTAACTAACTAACTACTAACTAACTAACTAACTAACTAACTAACTAACTAACTAACTAACTAACTAACTAACAACGAACTAACTAACTAACTAACTAACTAACTAACTAACTAACTAACTAACTAACTAACTAACTAACTAACTAACTAACTAACTAACTAACTAACTAACTAACTAACTAACTAACTAACTACTAACTAACTAACTACTAACTAACTAACTACTAACTAACTAACTAACTAACTAACTAACTAACTAACTAACTAACTAACTAACTAACTAACTAACTAACTAACTAACTAACTAACTAACTAACTAACTAACTAACTAACTAACTAACTACTAACTAACTAACTAACTAACTAACTAACTAACTAACTAACTAACTAACTAACTAACTAACTAACTAACTAACTAACTAACTAACTAACTAACTAACTAACTAACTAACTACTAACTAACTAACTAACTAACTAACTAACTAACTAACTAACTAACTAACTAACTAACTAACTACTAACTAACTACTAACTAACTAACTAACTAACTAACAACTAACTAACTAACTAACTAACTAACCTAACTAACTAACTAACTAACTAACTAACTAACTAACTAACTAACTAACTAACTAAACTAACTAACTACTAACTACCTAACTAACTAACGACCTGAACTAACTAACTACTAACTAAATAACTAACTAACTAACTAACTAACTAACTACTAACAACTAACTAACTACTAACTAACTAACTAACTAACTAACTAACTAACTAACTAACTAACTACCTAACTAACTAACTTTGATTTTTCCTAAAATTTCCTAAATTCTTGTAAAAATATTAACATTTTAAACCAAATAATTTTAATTCTCACATTTTCAGTGGCCCGGTTTTATTCTTCCACTCCTGTCTACTGCTGGCCCTCTCCACCTGGAAACCGTCTAGTGATGACAGTGCACTATTCTATGTCCTGGCCGCCTCATGGGGTTGCCTGTAATGGTATGTGGGAGACACTATTACTCGCCCTAGTAACACTAAATCATGCAAATCATGTAGCAGAAGTAGCATCACCATTACAAGCGTTACGTTTCCTAGGTTTGGGCATAACATTTGCTGCACACGGTTTTATGTGTGAAACACCGAAAATCATAACATTAGTCATAATACTGGTGGTGAGTGTGTTGCCGTATGCAATGTTAGAAATACGTTTGGAATCACAACGCAAAGCTCAGCTGAATAACTTATGACGTAATCTATTCACATAGTCAAGAAGGCACAGTACTATGGCACGTACTCATACCATGTAAATAAAGGAAAGAAGGGCGAGATGTAGTAACAGCAGTTAAGGTGGCATATTAAGGAAAATATTGCTTTTAAGGAATGTAAAGAAAAATCGAGACTCTATTAACCTTTTGGGGAAAATATTTATGTAGTTAAGTAATTGTAGTTAGCAGTATTTGTTTAATTAAGAAATTATTAGCTTAAGAGCTTTTGATTATTAAATTTAGAAAAAAAAAAGCTTTTTTAACATGAAAAAGCTTCAAAGCTTAAACAAAAGTTTGACTAATATATAAAAGATAAAGTTTGTTAAGAAGATTGTTAAAATATAATTAAACTAATGAAGATCAAGAAAAATTTATTTTTTAGTTAAAAATAAATTTTAGTTTTTTTATCAATTTGTTAAAAGTTTTACATAAACACAAGCTTATGGATAAGTAGATATTAAAAAATAAAAATTAAGCTCTGGACCTTGTTATAATTTATAATTTTTTTTTAAGCTTTCATTATCTTTTATTTTCTTAAAGCTTTTACTAAAGCGAAACTAAAGAGCAACCTGGTAAACTTAACACTTAAAGCTTTTTATTGACTTTTTTAGACCTTTGCTTTGGGTAAGCTTAAAAGTTAAGCTTTATGTTAATAAATAAATATTTCAAAAATGTTAAAAAGCTTTTAATAATGTATAAAAGTTTAGAGCTCTTAGACCTGAATATTATATTGTTATAGACTAAACACACAATAAATTTAAAAGCTTTCCTAAAGCAAACTGAAAAGCTTCATTTAAAGTCATTAAAATAGACAAAATTAGTCTAACGTTCCAAAAGTTTATATATTAAACAAACCAATACTGTAAAAGCTTTTTAATATGAAAGCTTAAAAGCTCTATTTTGTATTTTATAATTAAAAATATTATTTTTCAACCACTACTTATACTTTTATAAAACATTTTCGTTTAAATTGTTGTTTTCTTTTAGAAAATCTCCTTGATCTTGTTATTAAACTTTATACATAAAACTTAACAAGATTACAAACATTAACTAGGAGCTTAACATAAATTTACAGAATCTATGTAAATATATTTAGGAAGATAAATAAAAAAAATTGTTGCAACATTTCTTTGTATTTTTAAGAGGAATAGAAAACAATTTGCATGTCTTTAATGTAAAATAAAATCTCAAAAAATTATATTGTTTAAGAAACTAAAAATATATTTATCAGTATTAAAAGAACACAAATGTTAACATTTTCCAAAAAAACAAAACATAATAAATATATTTAAATAACATAAAGTTAATAATAAAATAATTAAATATTTATTAAGTTTTTTAAGATTTATTGCAATAATAATGAAGGAAATAGTAAAGAAAAGTGTTAAAATGACTTTGGCCGTTTAGTAATAATTGCAAAATAAATTCCTTAAAGCTTTCACAATAATACTTCATTATTCTTACTTCTTAAGCTATTAAGAGATTTCTGTAGGAATGCTTGAGTTATAGAGAAACTTGTATAGGAAAGCTTGAGCAAGCGTGAGATTTCTTATAAGAAAGCTTGAACTAGCTAGAGATTTACGTATAGGAAAGCTTGAGCTACCGAGAGATTTCTAAAGGAATAATTGAGCTAATGAAAGATTTCTATAGGAAAGCTTAAGTTCGCGGGATAATTCTATACGAAAACTTGAGCTAGCGAGAAATTTCTAAAGGATAGATTCATCTAGCCAGAGGTAAGGTTGAGATTTTTATAGGAAAGCTTGGGATATAGAAGGGATACTTTAAGATAACGAGATATTGTTTTAGGAAGGCTTCAGATTACATACCATAATCCAGACTCTAATCTGGAATATAATATAGTCCATATATGTAGGTTATATTCTGGACTATAATCTAATCTATAATCTGGACTATAGCATAGTCTAGCCTATAGTCTGGATTAAAGCCTAGTCTAATATATAGTCCGGACTATAACCTTATGTAATCTATAGTCTGGGCTATAGCACTGTATAGTATATAGTCTAGATTAACTAAAACCTAATCTATAGTCTGGATTATAGCCAAGTCTATAGTGTGAAATATAGTCTGGCCTAGCCTATATTCTGAATTATAGTCTAGTCTATAGCCTGAACTATATCCCAGTACATAATCTGGACTACAGCCCAATCTATAGTATGGCCATAGCCTAGTCTATAGTGTGGACTATAGCCTAGGCTATAGTCTGGACTATAGACTAGTCTATAATCTAGACTATAACATAGTCTATCGTCTGGACTATAGTCTGCACTAAAGCCTAATCTATAGTCTGCACTATAGCCTAATCTATAGTCTGGACTATAACCTAATCTATAGTCTGGACAATAGCCTAGTCTATAGTCTGGACTATAGCCAAGTCTATAGTTTGGAGTATAGCCTACTGTATAGTCTGGAATATAGCCTAGTCTATAGTCTGGACTATAGCCTAAACTATAGTCTGGACTATATAGATTAAACTATAATCTGCCTAGTCTATAGTCTGGACCATAGCATAGTCTATAGTCTGGACTTTAGCCTATACTATAGTCTGGACTATAGCCTGGTCTATAGTCTGGTCTATAACCTGGAATATAGCCTAGTCTATAGTCTGGACTATAGCCTAGTCTATAATCTGGACTATAGCCTAAACTATAGCCTGGACTATAGCCTAAGCTATAGGCTGGACTATAGCCTAAACTATAGTCTGGACTATAGCCTAAACTATAGTCTGGACTATATAGATTAAACTATAATCTGCCTAGTCTATAGTCTGGACCATAGCCTAGTCTATAGTCTGGACTTTAGCCTATACTATAGTCTGGACTATAGCCTGGTCTATAAACTAGTCTATAGTCTGAACTATAACAAAGTATATCGTCTGGACTATAGCCTAGTCTATAGTCTGGACTGTAGCCTAGTCTATAGTCTGGACTATAGCCTAGTCTATAGTCTGGACTGTAGCCTAGTCTATAGTCTGGACTATAGCCTAGTCTATAGTCTGGACTATAGCCTAGTCTATAGTCTGTACTATATCCTACTCTATAGTCTGGATTATGGCCTAGTCTATAGTCTGGACTATAGCCTGGTCTATAGTCTGGCCTAGTCTATATAGTCTGGACTATAGTTTAGTCTATAGTCTAGACTGCAGTTCAGTCTATAGTCTGAATATTTCGATTATATTCTAGTCTAAATTCTGAACTATAACTTACTCTATTATCTGGATTATATCTTAGTCTATAGTCTGGAATATATCCTAGTCTTTAGTCTGCACTATAGCCTAGACTATAGTCTCTATAGTGTGAATTATATCCTAGTCTTTAGTCTGTACCGTAGCTTAGTATATAGTCTATAGTCGGGACTATAGCATAGTCTATAGAGTGGAATATAGTATAGTCTATAGTCTGGACTGTCTCAATAACAGTCTATCCATAGTTCGGACTAAAATAGTATATTGTATATAGTCTGGACTATAATCAAGATTTGGACTATATTCTGTAGTCTGGTCAATAGTTTGAACTATCGTTTATAGTCTCCACTATAAAAGATTTTTATTTATATGCATCTCTAAAGCTTTAACAAAATTCTCGCTTTCAAAGCTTTGCTTAAAGCTTAAAACCTTTTATTAAAAAGTGCCAACTTTTTTACCTTAAAAAGTGCCAAAGATAAATACATAAAACTTTTCCAAATACACTACAGATTCCAACTGTTATCTGTATACTTCAAATCACATATCGGTGTTATTATTATTTTTTTTAATTACAATTTTTACACATTTTATACAAAAGTAAATACAATTAAAAAAGTACAGGACCTAAGTGTAGCTTTTTCAAGTTTTGAAGCGAAAAATCTTAAAACTTTAAATCAAATTTGAACATAAAGTTTTTGAGTCCAGCTGCTTTTCATATTTATAGAAATGTTTTAAAACTAAGGAATTTTTCCCAACTTTTTCCTAAAACTTAAAACTTTTCCAAAATCAAGTTAATGAAATATTTGATTTTGTTTCTAAAAGTTTCCCTTTTTAATTTTTTTTTTGCGTACACTTAAAGAAATTTTATGAAAACTATTGTAAATAATATAGAATTTTTATTTATAAATAAAAAACAAATTTATATATTTATAATTATAACAAAAATGATTAAAAATAATCATTAAATAACATGTTAGTTAACATTTTGAATCAATACTATTGTCAATAATATTTTTAAGAAAAGAATTATTAAAAAATTAAATAAATTTTAAATGAAGAAATATCCCCTAAATCCCTGAAGAAAAAATCACACCAACATTATGGAATCATGTTTAAATGTTTAATGTTGGTTAATGTTTATTTAAAATAATAAATTGTATTATAATTGTTTATATAAAAACCTAGAAAAACTGAAAATATAAAATTATTTATTTATAATAATTATTAAAAAAAATTTGATAAATGTTATTATTAAAATATTTAAAAATTAATTATGTGCATAAGTATAATAAATTAAAAGAATTGAAAATAATAAAGTAATTGTTGTTAAAAACAGAAAAAACCTTAATGATCTTTATAATTTAGTCAATAGTCTGGACTATAATTTATAGTGTGGACTACACTTAACTATACTGTTATCTAAAGTCCGGACTATAGGTCTATAGGTGATCTATAGTTTGGGCTATAAAATACTTTATGTTCGGGACATAAAAATTTGGACTATACCATAATCACTAGTCTAGAATATAGACTGACTAATCTGTACTATAATATAGTCTAGCACATATTCTACACTTCATTCTAGTCTATAGTAGGGATTATAGTACCGGTTATATTCCGGACTATAATCTAGTCTTTAGTGTAAAAATATAGTTTAGTGTTATGTCTGGAGTATAATCTAGTCTATAGTCTTCACTATAGTATAGTCAGTAGTCTAGACCATTGCATAATCTATAATCTGGCATTGTTTGTTTTTAAATCTTCTATTACAATTAAAGGAACATAACAATATTAAATTTTAAAATATTTAACAGAATTGCAAAAAAAAACCCTCGATGGATCATTTTTTTCAATAAAACCATGAAATCATTTTAAAAACAATAAAATTCATAACATAAAATATAATATTATTGGGCTCTAATCGCAATCCAAACTCAGTTGCGCAATTGAATCCGGTATTGCAATTATTGGAATAGCAATTACAGCAAAGACCAAACTGTTGGGAGCATTGACTTTCAGTATTGCTATTAATACAACCACGCCAAAATCTTGCCCTTCTTTTGGTTGTTATGTTTTCGTTAGCCCATTGCCCCTTTAAAATTGTACAACCATATAGACACCTAACAAATTTCAATCTTGGATCACTAAGATTCCACGAAGGTATATTATCACATAAATAATCAGTTTTGGAATCACATCTTATGCACCTGAATATTACGTGACCTAAAAAGTATATTTTTATATCAATAATTCTTAGTTATGCAAAAAATACCTGGCCAAAAACCGTAGCACAATGCCAAAGCCGCGAGAAATGCAAAGATTTTCAGCCAAAATCGGGTCATTTTGAAGTATTTTTTTAATAACTTTTTAATTATGACTTTTTCGTTTTTATCTAATAATTTCTTCATAGAGTTGTCAGATTCTACACAAAAAAAAAACGGATTAAACTGGTACATTTTTATACATAGAGAGGAAACTCTGCTGTCAAGGACATTGTCAAGAACTATAGACTAGACTATAGACTAGACTATAGACTAGACTATAGACTAGACTATAGACTAGACTAGTCTAGATTAGACTAGACTAGACTAGACTAGACTAGACTAGACTAGACTAGACTAGACTAGACTAGACTGGACTAGACTAGGCTAGACTAGACTATTTAGTTTAGTTTTATTGAAAAATCTAGACTAGACTAAAACTAGACTATAGACTGGACTAGACTAGACTACACTAGACTAGACTAGACTACACTACACTAGACTGGACTGGACTGGACTGGACTAGACAAGACTAGACTAGACTAGACTAGACTAGACTAGACTAGACTAGACTAGACTAGACTGGACTAGACTGGACTAGACTATACTATAGACTGGACTAGACTAGACTAGACTAGACTAGACAAGACAAGACTAGACTAGACTAGACTAGACTAGACTAGACTAGACTAGACTAGACTAGACTAGACTAGACTAGACTAGACTAGACTAGACTAGACTAGACTGGACTGGACTAGACTAGACTATATACTGAACTAGACTAGACTAGACTATAGACTTGACTATAGACTAGACTATAGACTAGACTATAGACCAGACTATAGACTAGACTATAGACTAGACTATAGACTAGACTATAGACTAGACTATAGACTAGACTATAGACTAGACTATAGACTAGACTATAGACTAGACTAGACTAGACTATAGACTAGACTATAGACTAAACTATAGACTAAACTATAGACTAGACTATAGAACTAGACTATAGACTAGACTATAGACTAGACTATAGACTGGACTATAGACTAGACTATAGACTGACTATAACTAGACTATAGACTAGACTATAGACTAGACTATAGACTAGACTATAGACTAGACTATAGACTAGACTATAGACTAGACTATAGACCTAGACTATAGACTAGACTATAGACTAGACTATAGACTAGGCTATAGACTAGACTATAGACTAGACTATAGACTAGCTATAGACTAAGGCTATAGACTAGACTATAGACTAGACTATAGACTAGACTATAGACTAGACTATAGACTAGACTATAGACTAGACTATAGACTAGACTATAGACTAGACTATAGACCTAGACTATAGACTAGACTATAGACTAGACTATACTAGACTAAGACTAGACTATAGACTAGACTATAGACTAGACTATAGACTAGACTATAGACTAGACTATAGACTAGACTATAGACTAGACTATAGACTAGACTATAGACTAGACTATAGACGAGACTATGGACTAGACTATAGACTAGACTATAGACTAGACTATAGACTAGACTATAGACTAGACTATAGACTAGACTATAGACTAGACTTAGACTAGACTATAGACTGACTATAGACTAGACTATAGACTAGACTATAGACTAGACTATAGACTAGACTATAGACTAGACTATAGACTAGACTTAATAGACTAGACTATAGACTAGACTATAGACTAGACTAATAGGACTAGACTATAGACTAGACTATAGACTAGCACTATAGACTAGACTATAGACTAGACTATAGACTAGACTATAGACTAGACTATAGACTAGACTATAGACTAGACTATAGACTAGACTATAGACTAGACTATAGACTAGACTATAGACTAGACTATAGACTAGACTATAGACTAGACTATAGACTAGACTATAGACTAGACTATAGACTAGACTATAGACTAGACTATAGACTAGACTATAGACTAGACTATAGACTAGACTATAGACTAGACTATAGACTATGATAGACTATAGACTAGACTATAGACTAGACTATAGACTAGACTATAGACTAGACTATAGACTAGACTATAGACTAGACTATAGACTAGACTATAGACTAGACTATAGACTAGACTATAGACTAGACTATAGACTAGACTATAGACTAGACTATAGACTAGACTATAGACTAGACTATAGACTATATAGACTAGACTATAGACTAGACTATAGACTAGACTATAGACTAGACTATAGACTAGACTATAGACTAGACTATAGACTAGACTATAGACTAGACTATAGACTAGACTATAGACTAGACTATAGACTAGACTATAGACTAGACTATAGACTAGACTATAGACTAGACTATAGACTAGACTATAGACTAGACTATAGACTAGACTATAGACTAGACTATAGACTAGACTATAGACTAGACTATAGACTAGACTATAGACTATAGACTAGACTATAGACTAGACTATAGACTAGACTATAGACTAGACTATAGACTAGACTATAGACTAGACTATAGACTAGACTATAGACTAGACTATAGACTAGACTATAGACTAGACTATAGACTAGACTATAGACTAGACTATAGACTAGACTATAGACTAGACTATAGACTAGACTATAGACTAGACTATAGACTAGACTATAGACTAGACTATAGACTAGACTATAGACTAGACTATAGACTAGACTATAGACTAGACTATAGACTAGACTATAGACTGGACTATAGACTAGACTATAGACTAGACTATAGACTAGACTATAGACTAGACTATAGACTAGACTATAGACTAGACTATAGACTAGACTATAGACTAGACTATAGACTAGACTATAGACTAGACTATAGACTAGACTATAGACTAGACTATAGACTAGACTATAGACTAGACTATAGACTAGACTATAGACTGGACTATAGACTAGACTATAGACTAGACTATAGACTAGATAGACTAGACTATAGACTAGACTATAGACTAGACTATAGACTAGACTATAGACTAGACTATAGACTAGACTATAGACTAGACTATAGACTAGACTATAGACTAGACTATAGACTAGACTATAGACTAGACTATAGACTAGACTATAGACTAGACTATAGACTAGACTATAGACTAGACTATAGACTAGACTATAGACTAGACTATAGACTAGACTATAGACTAGACTATAGACTAGACTATAGACTAGACTATAGACTAGACTATAGACTAGACTATAGACTAGACTATAGACTAGACTATAGACTAGACTATAGACTAGACTATAGACTAGACTATAGACTAGACTATAGACTAGACTATAGACTAGACTATAGACTAGACTATAGACTAGACTATAGACTAGACTATAGACTAGACTATAGACTAGACTATAGACTAGACTAGACTATAGACTAGACTATAGACTAGACTATAGACTAGACTATAGACTAGACTATAGACTAGACTATAGACTAGACTATAGACTAGACTATAGACTAGACTATAGACTAGACTATAGACTAGACTATAGACTAGACTATAGACTGATATAGACTAGACTATAGACTAGACTATAGACTAGACTATAGACTAGACTATAGACTAGACTATAGACTAGACTATAGACTAGACTATATAGACATTAGCGAAAACGGGCGCCTTGATGACTAATAAACTGTTTTATTGTTGTTTTTACACTCCAGGAGATTTTAATTACTTATTTATCAAGATCTGTATTAATTGTAAGTTCACAAAAATAAATGACTTGCCTAACTTTTTTTCTCAAAATACAAAGGGATTAAAAGGACCCACGAATACATTAGAGTGGTTTATATAACGCAATAAATCAAATTAATAATTTTATATATCATAAAACCGATACCATTCATAATAAAAAAAGTAATATTATGAGGCTTTAATGGCAGTGCAAACTCAGTGGCGCAATTGAATCCGGCATTGCAATGACTTGAGTAGCAATTACAGCAAACAGCAAACTGTTGGGTGCATTGAGATTCATAGCCATTAAGACACCCGCGCCACATTCTTGCCTTTCTCTTGGTTGTTACATTTTCGTTACCCCATTGACCCTTTAAAATTGTGCAACCTTTGTAACACCAAATAAATTTCAGCCTTCGATCACTTAAATTCCACGTTGGTATATTATCACATAAATAATCATTTTTGCTGTCACACATTAAGCACCTAATTTGATGGTCTGGCCAAAAAATAAGAAAATATCAGAAATTAAAATATTTACATGAATGTAATATGTAGTTATGCAAAACTATACCATGCCATAAGCCTTGACACGACACCAAAGACACGAATAATATAAAAATTTTGATCATAAACTCCGATTTTTTTTTAGATCAATTAATTGTATATAATAGATAATTGTATATAATTAATATATATGTATGTATATAATATAAAATATAATATATTATAATATATTTTATGATTATTACTATTATGTTTTAAGCATAGAAAAATAAATAGAACTGAAACTGAGAATAAGAAATATTACTCTCTCACATGTACAGGTTCTGTGTGAATTTAATACAATTGTATGAGTATTTTTATTTTTGTTTACATAAAATAACAAAAATATGAAAGTACAAAATGTATCCGAATACATCATACCCTACCACATTGCGAGTAAGTAGCAATAAGTTATTTAGTATTTTTTTATGTAGAAGTTATATTCAAGAGATTGATGTTTGCTTAATTAATGAATGTACTACTCATTATAACAATATATAGTCAAAATTTCGTATATATAAAATTTGTTGAGTCAAATTTTATAAATACCCTATTCTTGTATAGCATGTACCGCTTATAAAAAAGTTCAATAGGCTTATTTATGGGCGGATTACATCATTACATCGACGCGGGTGTTACAAACTTTAAGACGTAAACAAAATACCGTTCCCATTAGTGTGGTGTAGGGTGTATTTTGACTGCATTTGGGCTGCTTTGAAATTAACAATAATCGTTCATATCAAGCGTTAATTTTAGCATTAGCACAATTCCTTTGGCAAAATAGCCCCTGCTGCTGCAATAAACACTGCTAAAAGTTATGTTTTCCCATAAAATTATTGAAAACATTTTCAGAAAAAAAACAAATTTTTCAATCGTTTTTATTTTTTTAATATTATTTTCAAGTGTCAATATTGACTCAACCCAGCAACCACAAAGAGTTTATTTAAAATTAAAAATAATTTTTAATGAAGATCTTTCTTACATTGGTCAACTGATATTGAATAAAAATGACTAATTCAAACCATTATTTCATAAAATATCGAAATATAATATCAAACAAAAATATAAAAACTTTTTAAACGAAAGAGTTTGTGTTTGTTGGGTTACATATTTTTCAACTAATACATTCTCACGACTTAGGTTTTTGACAGCAGACTTAGGTTTTGTCATACTCAGTTTCAGTTCTATGTATACCTTTTCTATGGTTTTAAGTAACTTATCAGTTATGACATTTTCGTTTGTACATAGGTTACCAGATTTTTAAAACGATCGACAAAAAACAAAAAAATCAACCTCTATGGGCCCCTGGAATTTTGGAAATATAAAATTTAGGCAATGTATTATTAATGCATGCTACTTCATGCTTCAAATAACCTAGTGGTGAGTAGTAAACCAAGGTATTAAACCAATTCAAACCATTCTGATCGTTTATGACATCTTGAATTAATATCCCATTTACACATACACGAAATCTAGTAATTTTGAGATTTCAAATGACAAATGGCCTGACTTTTGGACACATTTATTTTTATTCCCCAAAATTTGTAATAGCTATTAACTTCATTTAGATATAATGATATCGAACTTAGGGTATCCTTTGGGGAGATACCGTGAGTATAGAGTAACGAGTCATCAGCATATAAAATACCAGTTGAATTATGAAATTTATGTGGGAAATCGTTAATAAATATATTATATAGATGAGGAGCTAAAATTGAACCCTGAGGTACACCACATTTAACATCACCAAAATCAGAATATTCATTTTGTAGTTGAACGCAGAATTTTCTATTTTCGAAAAAGTTTTGTATTAGTTTAATGATAAATGGATCAAAACCAATGTTTATCATTATACCCTACACCACTATAGTGGGGAGGGTATTACACGTTTGTGCTGATGTTTGCAACACACAAAAATATTGGTCCTACACCCACCTTTAAGTATACCGATCGACTCAGAATCACATTTTCGAGATAATTTGATGAAATTTGGACCAAGCATGTTTTTTGGCACAAGGACGAAGCCTATTGAAAATGGTTGAAATCGGTCCATTATTTCACCTAGCCCCATACAACCGTACCTCCCGATTTGGGCTTTATATGCCATAATTACGTCAAATATACTATTATCTCTTTAAAAATTGGCACAAATAAGTTTCATATAAGTATAAATGACACTGCAGATTTTCGTATGATCAACCCTTATTTGACCCTAGCCCCCATACAAACCCTCCTTCAAAAAATGTCTTAAACGTCTAAAATTGACTTGTAACCATTTGTATCGCAATGAAACTCAACATAATTAAGTATTATTTAAAATTATATCCTTTTCCCAAATTTAATGAGGATTGGCCCATGTTTGACCTATACTCCTATATAAAGCCTCATTTAGAAAATTTGTTTTTATACCCTTCACCTTCGTGAGAAGGGTATATATAAGTTTGTCATTCCGTTTGTAATTTCTATAATATAATTTTCCGACCCTATAAAGTACATATATTTTGGATCCTTATAGATAGCGGAGTCGATTTAGCCATGTCCGTCTGTCTGTCTGCCTGTCTGTGTGTATGTTGAAATCAGTTTTCAGAAGACCCCAGATATCTGCGAGATCCGAATTTTCAATAATTCTATCGGAAATACGGTCGAATAGAACGCTATTTAAAATCAGCCCAATCGGCCCATAAATAACGAAGATATGAGTAAAAATCCGAGACCACCTCTGAAAATTTCATCAAAAATTTACTTTTTTCGTGCATGCTTATACAAAACAATAAACAAACAAAAACAAAACACAGTATCAAACGGTAAATTTTTTTGTTATTTGTTATTGTAATTCTTGTTTATAAACACAAAGCAAAGAAAGAACATCACGTTACGTTGTTATTGACTAGAAACATGAAATTAAATATGTAGAGCCTGGATTAGGCGAGAACACATTAAAGGGCACTTTTTGGTACTTTTTCGTTCTACAAAAGGTACTTTTTGAATTTTCTATAATATTGAACCTAGAAACATGGTATTAAATATGTAGAGCCCGGATTAGGCCAGAGCACATAAAAGGGGCCTTTTTGGTACTTTTTCGTTCTACAAAAGGTACTTTTTGAATTTTCTATAATATTGAACCTAGAAACATGAAATTAAGTATGTAGAGCCCGGATTAGGCCAGAACACATAAAAGTGGACTTTTTGGTACTTTTTCGTTCTCCAAAGAGTACTTTTTGAATTTTCTATAATATTGTACCTAGAAACATGAAATTTAGCATGTAGGGCCTTGACTAGGTAAGAACATATTAAAGGGGACTTTTTGGTACTTTTTCGTTCTACAAAAGGTACTTTTTGAATTTTCTATAATATTGAACCTAGAAACATGAAATTAAGTATGTAGAGCCCGGATTAGGCCAGAACACATAAAAGGGGCCTTTTTGGTACTTTTTCGTTCTACAAAAGGTACTTTTTGAATTTTCTATAATATTGAACCTAGAAACATGAAATTTAGCATGTAGGGCCTTGACTAGGTAAGAACCTATAAAAGGGGACTTTTTGGTACTTTTTCGTTCTACAAAAGGTACTTTTTGAATTTTCTATAATATTGAACCTAGAAACATGAAATTCAGCATGTAGGGCCTTGACTAGGTAAGAACCTATTAAAGGGGCCTTTTTGGTACTTTTTCGTTCTACAAAAGGTACTTTTTGAAATTTCTATAATATAGAACCTAGAAATATGAAATTAAGCATGAAGAGCCCGGATTAAATTAGAACGTATAAAATGGGATACAATTGGTATTTTTTGATTTTTTTTTTGTAATAAAATTCGTACTGACTGTTTTTAACACATCATGGTGAAGGGTATATAAGATTCGGCACAGCCGAATATAGTACTCTTACTTGTTTATCAATAAATTGCTTAAATACTTTGGAATTAACGTAAAATTCAACATAAAAGTTTCTTTGTGAAAAATAAAATTTTTTAATATATACTCATGGTGTAGGGTATTATATGGTCGGCCATGCCCGACTATACTTTCCTACTTGTTATCAATTGAATTTGTTTCGATAGTAATATATAATCAGGATGTGATCTATTTAACGTTCTTTTAAAAAGGCGTTTCAAATCTTTTTGCCAAAAAAATTTTAATCTGTACAAGTTTTTTTATTTTATCAGAAATATAAATACGTTTATTCTTCAATTCTGTTTTCTCAGAATGATTATTTGTAACTTGTCCAATAGATGAAGAGAATTCTTCAACAAAATTATCGATATCCTAAAGGAGGTAAATACACAAGGTTGTTTTAAAATAAATTTAAAAATTTTAACTGAAAATTTATGGGAAAATGATCAGAAAATGTTGGAAGTGTTCTAATTAAAGATATTAAAGATATTAATCAAATTTGAACTTATCAAAAAATGATCCAAAAATGAATTCCCATTGGGAAATGAAGGCACTGAATCAGAAAACCTTGTAAAATCAGAACAAAAATTGGTCAACCAATCATATAAGCCCAGCAAAAATTTTCATTACCTAGTAATCTAGAAAGTAATATTGGAATCTCGTGGAAACTAATTACTTTTGGGGTGAATAACTAATTATTTTTGTTCGACGAGGTTCAAATAATATGTACCTACCTTAAACAAATTAATAAATGGTTACTAATTTGATTACAAAAACTTTGCGAAATAACTAGTTACAAATAAACCTACAAATATGTTATGTGATAGCTAGTTATTTTGGGCCGACTTTGTATGTAGAAAACAAAAAATAAAAAAATTCTCGGCCGGGATTTGAACCCAGGCATTCAGTTGTTTTCTGTGTTTCTCACTCCAGCCGCTTACTCGATGCTCCATTAACATGTTGCTTTTTGTAATTTTGAGAACGGCATTTTACAAAAATATATAAATGAATGTCATTTTGAAAAAAAATAAACAGTATCCAGCAGGGCTCGAACCACGAACCCCCTGTTTGTTAAATAAACGACCTAGACAATTGAGCCATAACAAATCCAAATTGTTGTGTTCTTTACCAGTAATAACCTATTCAGCTAAATAAAATAATGTGTATGATAATGAACACTCATTACCAAGTAATGTATGAAATAACTACTGGCTATTACCAAAAATTTCAGATTTTTTGCTGGGAGGCAATACCATTGCAGTTATTCAATGTGTCACCCCATGACTTATGTTTCGCATTAAGATCGCCCCCTAAAATAATACCATCATATTTTGAAGAAAAGTTTCTAATATTAGATAATCCGTTGTAAATTAAATTATAATCAGAATTGCATGGTATATATATATAGAACCTAAAAGGAACATTTTTGATATACCGTCTATAAACATAAAAATTTCAGCAAATATATTCGGAAAAGATACATTATCTATAGATATTCTACGAAAAGAATAATTTTCCTTCAAAATAATAGCAACACCAATGGAGCTATTATCTCTAATAATTGAATAATTTTCCAAACTAATTGTTTGTATTGAACTAAGACGTGTTTCCTTAAGAAGCTTTAAACAATCAGTTTTGGCTTGTGTTTTTGAACAGTTTTTGTAATCTATATATATAAAATTCTAACGTTACTGACTGACTGACTGACTGACTGACTGATTCATCATCGCACAGCCTAAACGGTTGCAGCTAAAGAGCTGAAATTTGGACAGGAGGTTGGTCTCCCGCCAAATAGATCCACTAAGACGGGATTTTTGGAAATTCGAATGTTTAGGGGGTAAAAAGGGGTAAAAACGGGTAAATTCGGTAACCTTATATCTCCTAAACTAGAAAAGATACAAAAACAGTTTAAAGCTTATCGCCGTTCATTTAAAAAATAAACGGACAGGTGTCTGGTACTTTTTTAAAATTCGGCCCCTTTAGGGAATAAACGGGTAAAAACTGTATTTTGGTACTTTTTTCGCACCCCATGTATCTTTTAAACCAGTGCACATTCAAAAAATATTTTTGACTCCTTCATAACTTAACGAAAAAATAAAAATATGAATTTAGTACTTTTTGGATATTCGGACGTTTAAGGGGTTAAAATTGTACCTATTTTTGGTACTTTTTTCATAAAACATTGTTTTTGGTTTATTAACTTATACATATGAATACATAATAACAGGCTCCCACTACGATGTTGCAACTTTTTGGAATAGAATTTTTATTTCGTTAATGGGGAGGAAAAAAGTACCAAAAGGGGTAAAAACGGGAAATTTGATTTTATTCAACCACAATGATCCAATTTAGAAAAAATTTTTAAATTTAGAAACACTAAATATCCTAATGGGGTGTTATTTGGAACCCCGGTATCAAGTGATATTTTTTGGTACTTTTCATTCTCCAACTGGTCCTTTTTGAGTTTTCTATGATATTGAAATAGAAACATGAAATTAATAATAAAGGGACTTTTCGCTACTTTTTCGTTCTACACAGGTACTTTTTTGAGTTTTCTTTAAAATTAAAGCTAGAAACATGAAATTAAGCATGTAGAGCTCGGAGTAAATGAGAATCTATAAAATGGGACTTTTTGGTACTTGTTCGTTCTCTAAAAGGTACTTTTTGAATTTTCTATAATATTGAACCTAGAAACATGAAATTAAACATGTAGAGACCGGAGTAAATGAGAATCTATAAAAGGGTACTTTTTCGTCCTTCGACTGGTACTTTTTGAGTTTTCTATAAAATTTAACCTAGAAACATGAAATTAAGCATGTAGAGCCCGGAGTAAATGAGAATCTATATAAGCGGACTTTTTGTTACTTTTTCGTCCTTCGACTGGTACTTTTTGAGTTTTCTATAAAATTTAACCTAGAAACATAAAATTAAGCATGTAGAGCCCTTAGTAAATGAGAATCTATAAAAGGGGACTTTTTGGTACTTTTTCGTCCTTCGACTGGTACTTTTTGAGTTTTCTATAAAATTTAACCTAGAAACATGAAATTAAGCATGTAGAGCCCTTAGTAAATGAGAATCTATAAAAGGGGACTTTTTGGTACTTTTTCGTCTTTCGACTGATACTTTTTGAGTTTTCTATAAAATTTAACCTAGAAACATGAAATTAAGCATGTAGAGCCCGGAGTAAATGAGAATCTATAAAAGGGGACTTTTTGGAACTTTTTCGTCTTTCGACTGGTACTTTTTGAGTTTTCTATAAAATTTAACCTAGAAACATGAATTTAAGCATGTAGAGCCCAGAGTAAATGAGAATCTATAATAGGGGACTTTTTGGTACTTTTTCGTCCTTCGACTGGTACTTTTGGAGTTTTCTATAAAATTTAACCTAGAAACATGAAATTAAGCATGTAGAGCCCAGAGTAAATGAGAATCTATAATAGGGGACTTTTTGGTACTTTTTCGTCCTTCGACTGGTACTTTTTGAGTTTTCTATAAAATTTAACCTAGAAACATGAAATTAAGCATGTAGAGCCCTTGGTAAATGAGAATCTATAAAAGGGGACTTTTTGGTACTTTTTCGTCCTTCGACTGGTACTTTTTGAGTTTTCTATAAAATTTAACCTAGAAACATGAAATTAAGCATGTAGAGCCCTTAGTAAATGAGAATCTATAAAAGGGGACTTTTTGGTACTTTTTCGTCTTTCGACTGGTACTTTTTGAGTTTTCTATAAAATTTAACCTAGAAACATGAAATTAAGCATGCGGAGGCCTTAGTTAATGAGAATCTATAAAAGGGGACTTTTTGGTACTTTTTCGTCCTTCGACTGGTACTTTTTGAGTTTTCTATAAAATTTAACCTAGAAACATAAAATTAAGCATTATTAAATGAGAATCTATAAAAGGGGACTATTTGGTACTTTTTCGTCTTTCGACTGGTACTTTTTGAGTTTTCTATAAAATTTAACCTAGAAACATGAAATTAAGGGCTCTACATCCCTTAGTAAATGAGAATCTATAAAAGGGGACTTTTTGGTACTTTTTCGTCTTTCGACTGGTACTTTTTGAATTTTCTATAATATTGATCCTAGAAGCATGAAATTAAGCATGTAGAGCCTGAAGTAAATGAGAATCTATAAAAGGGGACTTTTTGGTACTTTTTCGTCCTTCGACTGGTACTTTTTAAGTTTTCTATTAAATTGAACCTAGAAACATGAAAATAAGCATTTAGAGCCCGTAGTAAATGAGAATCTATAAAAGGGGACTTTTTGGTACTTTTTCGTTCTTCAAAAGGTACTTTATGAATTTTCTATAATATTGAAAATAGAAACATGAAAGTATGCATTTAGAGCCTGGATTAAGTGAGAAACTATAAAAGGGGACTTTTTGGTACTTTTTTGTTCTTCAAAAGGTACTTTTTGAATTTTCTATAATATTGAACCTAGAAACATGAAATTAAACATGTAGAGCCCGAATTAAGTGAGGACCTATAAAAGGGGACTTTTTGGTACTTTTTCGTTCTTCAAAAGGTACTTTTTGAATATTCTATAATATTGATCCTAGAAGCATGAAATTAAGCATGTAGAGCCTGGAGTAAATGAGAATCTATAAAAGGGGACTTTTTGGTACTTTTTCGTTCTTCAAAAGGTACTTTTTGAATTTTCTATAATATTGACCCTAGAAGCATGAAATTAAGCATATAGAGACTGGAGTAAATGAGAATCTATAAGAGAGGACTTTTTGGTACTTTTTCGTTCTTCAAAAGGTACTTTTTGAATTTTCTATAATATTGAACCTAGAAACATGAAATTAAGCAAGTACAGCCAAGATTAAGTGATAACCTATAAAAGGGGACTTTTCGGCACTTTTTCGTTCTTCAAAAGGTACTTTTTGAATTTTCTATAATATTGAACCTAGAAACATGAAATTAAGTACGTAGAGCCCGGAGTAAGTGAGAACATATAAAAGAGGACTTTTTGGTAATTTTTCGTTCTTCAAAAGGTACTTTTTGTGTTTTTTATAACATGAAATTAACCATGTGGAGCTCGGAGTTAATGAGAATCTATAAAAGGGGACCCTTTGGTAATTTTTCGTTCTTCAACTGGTACTTTTTTAATTTTCTATAATATTGAACTTAGGAACATGAAATTAAATAAAAGAGGTCTTTTGTTACTTTTTCGTACTTCATTGGTACTTTTTGAGTTTTCTAAAATATTGAATATATAAACATAAATTTAAATAGGGGACTTTTTGATATTGCAGATATATATACATTTACAATAATATTTATTTTATTTCATTACGATGAGGGTAGCGAAGCACACTGGGTATAGCTAGTTACTAATAAAATTCCTTATCTTATCTTCTAATGATATAGTTTCCTCTTTACATAATTCTCTTGCAATAGTCAAAAATTCTTCGATCAATGGAGGTTTATTAGAAATATTATTAACTCTTGGTGAACCGCCAAAACATTCTGCAAATGACTTATCAATTGTAATTAAACTTGACTTATTAATTACATTACTGACATTTTGTGACACCAACAAATTTTGTTCTTTGGCAACATTTGCCAACTCTTTTTTACGATTAGAATATTGTGAAAAGTAAGGACAGCCTCGCCAATTTGCAGGATGTCCTGTGTTTTTGCAATTAATGCAGAATGGCTTAGTATTGTCATCAAGAGCTAATTTACATTCACCCGGACCATGTTTTTCAGAGCATTTCACACATGCATGTGGTCTATTACAATTTTTCGAATAGTGTCCCCATTGTTGACATCGCCAACATTGTATTTCTTTAGAGTTTCCCTTGGGTGATTCCCAAGAGACTGATTGATATAATATATATCGTATGTGTGTTAAATCGTTAACATCTTTACCGGGAAGCAGTGCAACCAAAAACAATCCAGTATCAATTTCAATTTTTTTGGAATAATTTGTCTTGAATTTTGAGACCGTTTCAACAGTATTTGGTAGAATCAGATCCAGTTCTCTTTTAATATCCTCAACTTGTGTCTTATGGTAAATACCACGAAATACAATTTTTTTTTTTTTCTTAAGCGCTTTAGGAGTGAAGGGGTAAGAATCAATAAGTTTTTCTTTTAATAATGCCATCATTTCTTGATGTACATTTGGATCACGAACATATAATTTACTTTTGAATCTTGATTTATTAATGACTAGCTATACCCAGTGTGCTTCGCTACCCTCATCGTAATGGAATAAAATAAATATTATTGTAAATGTATATATATCTGCAATATCAAAAAGTCCCCTATTTAAATTTATGTTTATATATTCAATATTTTAGAAAACTCAAAAAGTACCAATGAAGTACGAAAAAGTAACAAAAGACCTCTTTTATTTAATTTCATGTTCCTAAGTTCAATATTATAGAAAATTAAAAAAGTACCAGTTGAAGAACGAAAAATTACCAAAGGGTCCCCTTTTATAGATTCTCATTAACTCCGGGCTCCACATGGTTAATTTCATGTTATAAAAAACACAAAAAGTACCTTTTGAAGAACGAAAAAATACCAAAAAGTCCTCATTTATATGTTCTCACTTACTCCAGGCTCTACATGCTTAATTTCATGCTTCTAGGATCAATATTATAGAAAATTCAAAAAGTACTTTTTGAAGAACGAAAAAGTACCAAAAAGTCCCCTTTTATAGGTCCTCACTTAATTCGGGCTCTACATGTTTAATTTCATGTTTCTAGGTTCAATATTATAGAAAATTCAAAAAGTACCTTTTGAAGAACAAAAAAGTACCAAAAAGTCCCCTTTTATAGTTTCTCACTTAATCCAGGCTCTACATGCATACTTTCTTGTTTCTATTTTCAATATTATAGAAAATTCATAAAGTACCTTTTGAAGAACGAAAAAGTACCAAAAAGTCCCCTTTTATAGATTCTCATTTACTACAGGCTCTAAATGCTTATTTTCATGTTTCTAGGTTCAATTTAATAGAAAACTCAAAAAGTACCAGTCGAAGGACGAAAAAGTACCAAAAAGTCCCCTATTATAGATTCTCATTTACTCTGGGCTCTACATGCTTAATTTCATGTTTCTAGGTTAAATTTTATAGAAAACTCAAAAAGTACCAGTCGAAGGACGAAAAAGTACCAAAAAGTCCCCTATTATAGATTCTCATTTACTAAGGGCTCTACATGCTTAATTTCATGTTTCTAGGTTAAATTTTATAGAAAACTCAAAAAGTACCAGTCGAAAGACGAAAAAGTTCCAAAAAGTCCCCTTTTATAGATTCTCAGTTACTCCGGGCTCTACATGCTTAATTTCATGTTTCTAGGTTAAATTTTATAGAAAACTCAAAAAGTATCAGTCGAAAGACGAAAAAGTACCAAAAAGTCCTCTTTTATAGATTCTCATTTACTAAGGGCTCTACATGCTTAATTTCATGTTTCTAGGTTAAATTTTATAAAAAACTCAAAAAGTACCAGTCGAATTACGAAAAAGTACCAAAAAGTCCCCTTTTATAGATTCTCATTTACTCCGGGCTCTACATGCTTAATTTCATGTTTCTAGGTTAAATTTTATAGAAAACTCAAAAAGTACCAGTCGAAGGACGAAAAAGTACCAAAAAGTCCCCTTTTATAGATTCTCATTTACTCTGGGCTCTACATGCTTAATTTCATGTTTCTAGGTTAAATTTTATAGAAAACTCCAAAAGTACCAGTCGAAAGGCGAAAAAGTACCAAATAGTCCCCTTTTATAGATTCTCATTTACTAAGGGCTCTACATGCTTAATTTTATGTTTCTAGGTTAAATTTTATAGAAAACTCAAAAAGTACCAGTCGAAGGACGAAAAAGTACCAAAAAGTCCCCTTTTATAGATTCTCATTAACTAAGGCCTCCGCATGCTTAATTTCATGTTTCTAGGTTAAATTTTATAGAAAACTCAAAAAGTACCAGTCGAAGGACGAAAAAGTACCAAAAAGTCCCCTTTTATAGATTCTCATTAACTAAGGCCTCCGCATGCTTAATTTCATGTTTCTAGGTTAAATTTTATAGAAAACTCAAAAAGTACCAGTCGAAGGACGAAAAAGTACCAAAAAGTCCCCTTTTATAGATTCTCATTTACTCCGGTCTCTACATGTTTAATTTCATGTTTCTAGGTTCAATATTATAGAAAATTCAAAAAGTACCTTTTGAAGAACGAAAAAGTACCAAAAAGTCCCCTTTTATAGATTCTCATTTACTCCGAGCTCTACATGCTTAATTTCATGTTTCTAGGTTTAATTTTAAAGAAAACTCAAAAAAGTACCTGTGTAGAACGAAAAAGTAGCGAAAAGTCCCTTTATTATTAATTTCATGTTTCTATTTCAATATCATAGAAAACTCAAAAAGGACCAGTTGGAGAATGAAAAGTACCAAAATATATATATATAAATATCACTTGATACCGGGGTTCCAAATAACACCCCATTAGGATATTTAGTGTTTCTAAATTTAAAAATTTTATCTAAATTGGATCATTGTGGTTGAATAAAATCAAATTTCCCGTTTTTACCCCTTTTGGTACTTTTTTACTCCCCATTAACGAAATAAAAATTCTATTCCAAAAAGTTGCAACATCGTAGTGGGAGCCCGTTATTATGTATTCATATGTATAAGTTAATAAACCAAAAACAATGTTTTATGAAAAAAGTACCAAAAATAGATACAATTTTAACCCCTTAAACGTCCGAATATCCAAAAAGTACTAAATTCATATTTTTATTTTTTCGTTAAGTTATGAAGGAGTCAAAAATATTTTTTGAAGTACCAAAATACAGTTTTTACCCGTTTATTCCCTAAAGGGGCCGAATTTTAAAAAAGTACCAGACACCTGTCCGTTTATTTTTTAAATGAACGGCGATAAGCTTTAAACTGTTTTTGTATCTTTTCTAGTTTAGGAGATATAAGGTTACCGAATTTACCCGTTTTTACCCTTTTTTACCCCCTAAACATTCGAATTTCCAAAAATCCCGTCTTAGTGGATCTATTTGGCGGGAGACCAACCTCCTGTCCAAATTTCAGCTCTTTAGCTTCAACCGTTTAGGCTGTGCGATGATGAATCAGTCAGTCAGTCAGTAACGTTAGAATTTTATATATATAGATTTTAAAATCAACATTTTTCGCTTTTAGTTGCTCTACCAAAGTTTTTATATTTAAGTTATAAATAAAAATTGGATGACAATAACTTCCATACTTTGGTTTCCCTGACTTTTTCTCCCTTTGTGTCCTTTGAATGTCATTATTACTCGTGGTATCAATTTCAATCTCTCCGAGAATTTTTAAACGGTTGTTGTTATTAACCTTATTAGTATTAGAAGTTTCAAAGTTTTACCATCGTTTACCATTTCTTGTGTTTGATATTGGCTAGTACAAGCTTCCTGATTTATTTGCAAAGTTAAATCGACTCAGAAAGTGATTCTGAGTCGATCGGTATACTTTATACTTATTTTAATGCCTTACAAACATCAGCACAAATGCATAATACCCTTCCCACTATAGTGGTGTAGGGTATAAAAAGTACCAGACACCCATCTGCTCATTTTAAGAGTAGATACAGGTGTATTTAAAATTTTTCTTGTATCGCTAATATTTTGTAAGATTTCACCTGTTTTACCCGTTTTTCCCTATTTTACCACTAAATGTACAAATTTCCAAAAAATATCTCCTTAGTGGATCTACATAACCAAAAACACAACTACTGTCAAAATTTCATTATTCTAGGTTTAGCCGTTTGGGCTGTGGATGATGAATCAGCCAGTCAGTAACGCTACTCTTTTATATACATATATAGACAGACATGGCTTAATCGACTCCGCTATATAGGGATTCAGAATATTTATACTTTATAAGGTCGGAAAATTATATTTTGGAAATTACAAACGGAATGACAAACTTATATATGTATACTAGCTATACCCAGTGTGCTTTGCTACCCTAAAAGGAATATGTATAAATGAATACCAGATTTATTATATGTTACATAGCAGATTATTGAAAGTTTGCCAGTTTCTATCTATCGCCAATTTCTATCTATCTATAAAAAATTTGAATAATATAAGAGTTTCCAAGATGCACGAAATTTTGTATTTAATTCATATATGTTGTGTCAAGTCACTCATTGAAAATCCGCCCGTTATGCTCTAAATGTTCACATGAATTTCAAAGTTCTCCATGTAAAATTTGAAGATTCTAGCTCTAATAGTTTCTCAGATATACGAATTTTTCTATTTGATTCATGTGGGGGCTTCAAGACCCCCCAGATGAAACTCCGCTTTTTTTTCCTTTTAAAATGTTCATATGAATATTTAAGTTCTTCGTGCGAAATTTAAAGAATTTTGTTCCATTAGTTTTCCAGATAAACGAATTTTTGTCTTTAATTAATATGGGAGGTGCCGCTCCCCTCATGGGTAGTCCGCCAATTTATTACCCAAAATGTTTACATGGATGTTAAAGTTTTTCGTGCTAAATTTTAAGATTCTAACTGTAATAGTTTCCAAGATAAACGTATTTTTGTATTTAATTTATATGGGAGGTGCCAGGCCCCCTAATGATAGTCCGCCTACTTTTTGTTCTAAATAATTATATTGACAATAAAGTTGATCCGACAAAATTTGAGGACTCTAACTGTTATATTATCTAAAATATACGGATTTAATATTTTCTTAATATAGGCGTGGCTCCTCGCCCACTTGGAATTTCAAAATAAAAAGTAGCCTATTACCTATTCCAGACATACAGGAATACGCTGTGAATTTGAATAAAATCGGTTCAGCCGTTTAGTAGTCTATAACGTTCAAACATACAAACATACAAACAAACACACATTCATTTTTATATATATAGATAAGAATATACAATTTTTTGTAATTACTTCACGTGAGAGGCACCAAAATTGGGGACTCTAGCTGTTATAGTTTTCTAGATATGCAGATTTTAATAATTAGATTTTAATATTTACTTCATATTGGAGGTGCCACGCCCGCTTTTGCTGAACTCCCTATTTTTGTCCAAAATATTTGTATTTAAACAAAAGTTACTTGTACAAAATTTGGGGACTCTATACGTGGGACCTCGCTCATTTGAAATTTCAACATAAAAAGCAGTTAAAACTCCTTCCAGACATACGGGAAGATATTGTGAAAATTTCAAGAAAATCAGTTTAGCCGTTTAAACTGATTAAATAAAAAACCCACTTAATGATTTTGAAAATTCTAACTACAATAGTTTTCCAGATTAACAATATGTTACATATGAGAGATGCCTAGCAAATTATTGCAAGTTCGCCATTTCTATCTATCTATGAAAAATTTGTATTTAATTCATATATGTGGTGCCAAGCGCCCCATTGAAAGTCCGCCCGTTATTCTCTAAATGTTCACATGAATGTCAAAGTTCTTCATGTAAAATTTGAAGATTCTAGCTCTAATAGTTTCTCAGATATACGAATTTAATTCATGTGGGGGCTTCATGCTCCCCGGATGAAAGTCCGCCCTTTTTTCCTCCTTTTGAAGAATTTAGTTCTATTAGTTTCCCAGTTAAACGAAATGTTGTATTTAATTCATATGGGAGGTACCAAGTACCCCATTGGAAGTCCGCCCGTTATACTCTAAATGTTCAGATGAATGTCAAAGTTCTTCAAGTAAAATTTAAAGATTCTAGCTCTAATAGTTTCTCAGATATACGAATTTTTATATTTTATTCATATGGGGGCTCCAAGACCCCCCCCCCAGATGAAAGTGCGCTCTTTTTTCCTTAAAAATGTTCAAATGAATATTAAAGTTCATCGTGCAAAATTTTAAGAATTTAGTTCCATTAGTTTCCCAGATAAACGAATTTTTGTTTTTAATAAATATGGGAGGTGCCGCTCCACTCATAGGTAGTCCGCCAATTTATTACCCAAAATGTTTACATGAATGTTAAAGTTCTTTGTGCAAAATTTTAAGAATTTAGTTCTATTAGTTTCCCAGATAAACGAATTTTTGTATTTAATTAATATGGGAGGTGCCGCTCCCCTCATGGGTAGTCCGCCAATTTACTACCCAAAATGTTTACATGGATGTTAAAGTTCTTCGTGCTACATTTTAAGAATTTAGTTCTATTAGTTTCCCAGATAAACGAATTTTTGTATTTAATTTATATGGGAGGTACCACGCCCCCTAATGCTAGTCCGCCTACTTTTTGTCCTAAATAATTATAATGACACTAAAGTGGCTCCGACAAAATTTGAGGACTCTAACTATTATATTATCTCAAATATACGGATTTTATATCTTCTTAATGTGGGCGTGGCTCATCGCCCTCTTCAAATTTCGAAATAAAAAGTAGCCTATTACCTATTCCAGACATGCAGGAATACGCTGTGAAAATTTCAAGAATCTAAAGACTAGACTATAGACTAGACTATAGACTAGACTAGACTATAGACTAGACTATAGACTAGACTATAGACTAGACTATAGACTAGACTATAGACTAGACTATAGACTAGACTATAGACTAGACTATAGACTAGACTATAGACTAGACTATAGACTAGACTATAGACTAGACTATAGACTAGACTATAGACTAGACTATAGACTAGACTATAGACTAGACTATAGACTAGACTATAGACTAGACTATAGACTAGACTATAGACTAGACTATAGACTAGACTATAGACTAGACTATAGACTAGACTATAGACTAGACTATAGACTAGACTATAGACTAGACTATAGACTAGACTATAGACTAGACTATAGACTAGACTATAGACTAGACTATAGACTAGACTATAGACTAGACTATAGACTAGACTATAGACTAGACTATAGACTAGACTATAGACTAGACTATAGACTAGACTATAGACTAGACTATAGACTAGACTATAGACTAGACTATAGACTAGACTATAGACTAGACTATAGACTAGACTATAGACTAGACTATAGACTAGACTATAGACTAGACTATAGACTAGACTATAGACTAGACTATAGACTAGACTATAGACTAGAATATAGACTAGACTATAGACTAGACTATAGACTAGACTATAGACTAGACTATAGACTAGACTATAGACTAGACTATAGACTAGACTATAGACTAGACTATAGACTAGACTATAGACTAGACTATAGACTAGACTATAGACTAGACTATAGACTAGACTATAGACTAGACTATAGACTAGACTATAGACTAGACTATAGACTAGACTATAGACTAGACTATAGACTAGACTATAGACTAGACTATAGACTAGACTATAGACTAGATATAGACTAGACTATAGACTAGACTATACTAACTAGACTAGACTATAGACTAGACTATAGACTAGACTATAGACTAGACTATAGACTAGACTATAGACTAGACTATAGACTAGACTATAGACTAGACTATAGACTAGACTATAGACTAGACTATAGACTAGACTATAGACTAGACTATAGACTAGACTATAGACTAGACTATAGACTAGACTATAGACTAGACTATAGACTAGACTATAGACTAGACTATAGACTAGACTATAGACTAGACTATAGACTAGACTATAGACTAGACTATAGACTAGACTATAGACTACCCGCAAGGGTATCACCAGGCGGTGATAACGGGAATAACGACCCCGCGGACCCTAGTTGTGGCAGGTATGGAGAGCGCACTAAAATGGTGCAAAAGCTTGATGAAGTCCTGTGTCAGGGCGAGAGGATACCGCCCTAAATTAAGTATCCATCCACAGGGGTACCCTCTAGAGAGGAGTAGTTAGAAGGTTGGCAACTTCGTGGATCCCTAGTCAGCAACATTGAAGGAAAAATCCAGGCGCGACGGCTTCCATAGTGGACGGCTTCCTGGTCAGCGTCTGCTTCCATGTTAGGAACGGCTGATTCTACACCTGGCGGATAGGTTAAAAACGCAAACCCTAAACAACAACGAATATGAAAAACAATGGAAACAAGGTTACGGTGCAGGGAGTAATAAACCCAGTACCGGCGGCGAGAGAACAGGCTCTCCGTCGTCGATATCCAGTTACTGTAATACTTCTACTTCAGTAGCACACCTGGCTGAAGCAGAAGCTAATGCTACAGGCAATTCAAAAGACAAGGAGCCGTGGAACGTGGAAAATCCTTTTCAGAGAAGTTCTGGAATGCAGAGGACGCCACCTACACCATCATCGAGATCAACGCCGGCGCAGACTACAACAAACGCGAATTACACCAACCAAGAACACAACGCTAGTAAAAATAGCCCATTCTTGGAACTAGGAAATATGATAGATGTGTTAATAAAACTCATGAAGGGGAAAAATAACATATTTATTCCTATTAAGGAGCAGGCATGGGCCATAAAAAACATGTATAATAAGGCGAAGCTGCAAACGGAAGGAAAAGAACCATCACAAGCTATGGAGATAAGCGTGAAGGCAACACAAACAACACCAAAACTGTGCCCAACTGAAGCCCCTCAGAAAAGAAGTAGAGACTCTGGAGAAGAATCGCCGAAAATACAAGCAAAAAAAAGGAGTAAAAAGGCTGATAAATTGCAGAAAGAGAAGCAAGAAAGCGAAGGACCTAGACCAGAAGAGCCTCCGTTAGATGAAAATAAGACGTGGAAAACGGTTAAAAATAAGAGTAAACCTAGAAAAAGGAGGAATGCCGCCATGATAATCACCGCGAAAGGGGACACGTCATATGCGGACATTCTGAAGCAACTCAAAGGAGATCCATCCCTAAAGGACGTGGGAGAAAGCGTATCTCGAATAAGAAGGACACAGAAAGGAGAGCTGCTGCTTGAGATTAATACCAAGGATCAAGCAAGTGTGGATCTATTCCGTGGACAAATGAAGAAGTCTATTGGCCCTAAAGCTGAGATCATGACTCGAAGGCAGGAGACAATTATAGAATGTAGAGATATCGACGAGGTCACAACAAAAGATGATATTCGCAACGCCTTTCTTACTCAACTAGGCGTATCCGAAATGAAACTAGAAGACATTAAGAGCTTGAGGAGAGCCTACGGCGGCACTCAGACGGCAACAATAAGTCTTCCTTCGGAAATATGCTACCGACTCCTACAAATTGGAAAGGTGAAGATAGGATGGGTAGTATGTCGCATTAGAGAAAGGGTGAACATTCGGCAATGCTATAGATGCTTGGGGTACGGACACATGGCAAAGTATTGTACAAATCCTCAAGACAGATCTAAACTGTGTAGAAGGTGCGGAATAAGTGGGCACATAGCAAAGGACTGCACAAAAGATCCAGAACGCATGCTCTGCAAACAAAGGCAAAGAGGAGAAACCAACCATGTGGCAGGTAGCGGAAGATGTCCAGTTTTCAAAGAAGCACTGGAAAAAGTCCGCAGATGAGATTTATCCAACTTAATCTCAACCACTGTCGGGCGGCACAGGACCTGCTTTCGCAGACTATCTGCGAAACTGGTGTTGATGTCGCCATTATATGTGAACAACACAGAAATCTTCAAACAAGCGTCTGGGCCAAGGACAAGTCTAGCAAAACAGCGATATGGGCATGTGGAAAGCGTGCGATAGAGAACACCCAAAAACAATTGGAAGAAGGATTTGTAAGAGCCAAAATAGGAGGCATATACATATATAGCTGTTACGCCCCACCTAGCGCATCAATCGAGCAATTCGAACAAATTCTAAACCGGCTGAAAAGAGACGCGGAAACTCACAATCCAAAAATTATCGCCGGAGATTTTAACGCGTGGTCTACTGAGTGGGGAAGTAGATCCACTAACAACAGAGGTCGCATCTTACTGGAAACATTTTCCAGTGATGATTTAACCTTAGTTAATAAGGGCGATGCTAACACCTTCAGAGCAAGAGGTCTAGGTTCAATTGTGGATCTTACATTTGTTAGTAGTTCTATGGCACGAAGGATCGACTGGAAAGTCAGTGAACAGTACACTCACAGCGACCATCAGGCCATAATCTTCACTATTGAGGAATCAAATACGAAGTATAGCGCAAAGAACACAGCACACACGAGTTTTAGAGGGTGGGCATCCAACAAGCTTGATGAAGAATCCTTCAAGGTTGCAATCACTAGTAGCCTAACATTGGAAGGTACAGCGACAGAAATGGCTAGACAACTAATGTCAAAATTAAGAGAAGCATGTGACATATCCATGCCGAGAAGAAGGATCACTGAAAACAGGCCGCCGACCTACTGGTGGAACATGGAAATAAGTAATCTCCGAAAGAAATGCTTAAAATCCAGAAGGAGAAGCCAACGCCGACGAAACCGACATGATTTCATGGAAAGACAACAGGAATACAAAATAGCGAGAAGAGAATTCCAAAACGCTATTTCAAGAAGCAAGCGCAAATGCTTTGGAGAAATATGTCTCGAGGCAGAAGCAGACCCCTGGGGGAAAGCATATAAAGTAGTTACTTCTCGTTTGAAGGCAGGAAGATCTCCACAACCTACCTGTCCCCTCTTAGTAAGAAGAATAGTTGAAACTTTGTTTCCTGAACATATCAACGTTCTGTTCACAAGAGACACAGCTATAAGTCGCGAGACAATAACGGCAGTAACGGAGGAAGAGCTGGTTCAAATGGCAATGCTGTTATCTGACAAAAAAGCCCCAGGACCAGATTGTATTCCAAATAGAGCAGTGAAAATAGCGATATTATGCGCTCCAAGCCTATTCGCTAAAGTGTTCAATAGTTGTTTGGAAGAAGGTATATTCCCAGAAAGGTGGAAGAAACAAACATTAGTTCTAATTCCGAAACCTAATAAACCCTTGGGAGAGCCTTCATCCTACAGACCTATATGTCTTCTTGATTCCATTGGCAAGACCTTGGAAAGCGTTATATACAAACGACTACTTCCTGCTGTGGAAGCAAAGGGTGGACTCTCCGACCGTCAATACGGATTCAGGAAGTCAAGATCCACGATCGATGCAATAAACATTGTAGTGAATACAGCTAAAAAGGCGATTGAAGGACAAGGAGTGGACAGAAAATATTGTGCAATAATAACCCTCGACGTGAAAAACGCATTTAATACTGCGGATTGGGGACGTATCATGGATACCCTATGCAGACTTGGAGTACCCGAGTACTTGACAAGGATTATTGGGAGCTACTTCTCCAACAGAGAGCTTTACTACAACACTGACGATGGCAAGAGTACATACACCATAACCGCAGGTGTTCCACAGGGTTCGGTCTTAGGTCCACTACTGTGGAATATCATGTACAATGATGTATTAAACCTTAAAATTCCAGATGAAGCTAACACAGTATGTTTCGCGGACGACATCGTTATAGTCGTCACTGCTAGATATATTGAAGAAATCGAGCTACTAGCAAATGAAACAGTGAACGCTATTAGAGTATGGATGAAAACAAGCGGATTGGAATTAGCCGAACACAAAACAGAAGCTGTGCTAATAAGCAGTCGTCGGAAACGGGAGAAAATAAATATACAAATTGGAAACCACACCATCTCATCTCAGCAGCATCTTACATATCTAGGAGTAGTTATAGACGATAAGCTAAATTTCAAACCACATATTGAAAAAATAAGCTCGAAAGCATCTAATATTGCGGCTGCATTATCTAGAATGATGCCTAACGTCGGAGGACCCAAACAGTGCAAAAGAAGACTAATCTCAACAGTAGTAAAATCGACGATCCTATACGCAGCCCCTATTTGGTCGGAAGCCCTCAAAGTCAAGTCAGCTGCAAAAAAGCTAAAATCCGTGTACAGATTATGTGCTTTAAGAGTTTGCAGCTCATATAGAACAAATTCTGAAGAAGCAGCTTATGTTGTAGCCGGAATGATCCCTATCGAGATATTAGCGGACGAAGCAAGACGGGTATATGAGCAAAAAAAATCAAACCCATCAAATGCAAAGGAAATAGCGAAAATGGAAAGATTAAAATCCATGCAAATATGGCAGAAGAGTTGGGAAGAAAGCCTAAAAGGGAGATGGACGTTTAGACTGATTCCAAAAATAGAACCATGGGTACTCAGATGTCACGGCGAAGTAAACTACTACCTGACGCAATTCCTCACTGGGCACGGAGGGTACAGGTCCTATCTGTACAAATTTGGTCTGGATACGACTCCAAATTGTCCGTATTGCAAAACCCAAACTGAAGATGCTGAGCATGTTATGTTCTGCTGTCCAAGATTTGAAAATGCGCGTTTGTCAATTGAAGTAGTCATAGGACGGGTTATTAACGTCGCAAACATAATAGATGTGGCAATGGAAAAGAAAGAAAATTGGGACATCGTTTGTAGCTTCATTAAAGAAGTCCACGAAAAGTTACGAGTGGAAGAAAAGCAGAGAAAGCTATTGTTGCAGTTAGAAGCAGAGACTAATTAAGTCTATCCGGTCCTGCGAAGTAATATCGTAATAGACAGTCCCGCAGGGCTCATGGAAGAGAAAGGAGGGTGTTTTTAGTCGGTAGAAATCCGACATAACCCAACCAACACCTGGGTATCTAATGCAAGATTTCACCTACCTATCGAAAAAAAAAAAAAAAAAAAAAAAAAAAAAAAGACTAGACTATAGACTAGACTATAGACTAGACTATAGACTAGACTATAACTAGACTAGACATAGACTAGACTATAGACTAGACTATAGACTAGACTATAGACTAGACTATAGACTAGACTATAGACTAGACTATAGACTAGACTATAGACTAGACTATAGACTAGACTATAGACTAGACTATAGACTAGACTATAGACTAGACTATAGACCTAGACTATAGACTAGACTATAGACTAGACTATAGACTAGACTATAGACTAGACTACTAGACTATACTATAGACTAGACTATAGACTAGACTAATAGACTAGACTATAGACTAGACTATAGACTAGACTATAGACTAGACTATAGACTAGACTATAGACTAGACTATAGACTAGACTATAGACTAGACTATAGACTAGACTATAGACTAGACTATAGACTAGACTATAGACTAGAACTATAGACTAGACTATAGACTAGACTATAGACTAGACTATAGACTAGACTATAGACTAGACTATAGACTAGACTATAGACTAGACTATAGACTAGACTATAGACTAGACTATAGACTAGACTATAGACTAGACTATAGTCTAGACTATAGACTAGACTATAGACTAGACTATAGTCTAGACTATAGACTAGACTATAGACTAGACTATAGACTAGACTATAGACTAGACTATAGACTAGACTATAGACTAGACTATAGACTAGACTATAGACTAGACTATAGACTAGACTATAGACTAGACTATAGACTAGACTATAGACTAGACTATAGACTAGACTATAGACTAGACTATAGACTAGACTATAGACTAGACTATAGACTAGACTATAGACTAGACTATAGACTAGACTATAGACTAGACTATAGACTAGACTATAGACTAGACTACTATAGACTAGACTATAGACTAGACTATAGACTAGACTATAGACTAGACTATTGACTAGACTATTGACTAGACTATTGACTAGACTATAGACTAGACTATAGACTAGACTATAGACTAGACTATAGACTAGACTATAGACTAGACTATAGACTAGACTATAGACTAGACTATAGACTAGACTATAGACTAGACTATAGACTAGACTATAGACTAGACTATAGACTAGACTATAGACTAGACTATAGACTAGACTATAGACTAGACTATAGACTAGACTATAGACTAGACTATAGACTAGACTATAGACTAGACTATAGACTAGACTATAGACTAGACTATAGACTAGACTATAGACTAGACTATAGACTAGACTATAGACTAGACTATAGACTAGACTATAGACTAGACTATAGACTAGACTATAGACTAGACTATAGACTAGACTATAGACTAGACTATAGACTAGACTATAGACTAGACTATAGACTAGACTATAGACTACTATAGACTACTATAGACTAGACTATAGACCAGACTATAGACTAGACTATAGACTAGACTATAGACTAGACTATAGACCCGACTATAGACTAGACTATAGACTAGACTATAGACCTAGACTATAGACTAGACTATAGACTAGACTATAGACTAAACTATAGACTAAACTATAGACTAGACTATAGACTAGCCTATAGACAAGACTATAGACTAGACTATAGACTAGACTATAGACTAGACTATAGATTAGACTATAGACTAGACTATAGACTAGACTATGGACTAGACTATAGACTAGACTATAAACTAGACTATAGACTAGACTATAGACTAGACTATAGACTAGACTATAGACTAGACCATAGATTAGACTATAGACTAGACTATAGACTAGACTATAGACTAGACTATAGACTAGACTATAGACTAGACTATAGACTAGACTATAGACTAGACTATAGACCATAGACTAGACTATAGACCATAGACTAGACTATAGACTATAGACTAGACTAGACTATAGACTAGACTATAGACTAGACTAGACTATAGACTAGACTAGACTATAGACTAGACTACTAGGACTAGACTATAGACTAGCCTATAGACTAGACTATAGAATAGACTATAGACTAGACTATAGAAGACTATAGACTAGACTATAGACTAGACTATGACTAGACTATAGACTAGACTATAACTAGACTGTAGACTAGACTATAGACCAGACTATAGACTAGACTATAGACTAGACTATAGACTAGACTATAGACTAAACTATAGACTAAACTATAGACTATAGACTAGCCTATAGACAAGACTATAGACTAGACTATAGACTAGACTATAGACTAGACTATAGACTAGACTATAGATTAGACTATAGACTAGACTATAGACTAGACTATAGACTAGACTATGGACTAGACTATAGACTAGACTATAAACTAGACTATAGAACTAGACTATAGACTAGACTATAGACGAGACATAGATTAGACTATAGACTAGACTATAGACTAGACTATAGACTAGACTATAGACTAGACTATAGACTAGACTATAGACTAGACTATAGACTAGACTATAGACTAGACTATAGACTAGACTATAGACTAGACTATAGACTAGACTATAGACTAGACTATAGACTATAGACTAGACTATAGACTAGACTATAGACTAGACTATAGACTAGACTATAGACTAGACTATAGACTAGACTATAGACTAGACTATAGACTATAGACTAGACTATAGACTAGACTATAGACTAGCCTATAGACTAGACTATAGACTAGACTATAGACTAGACTATAGACTAGACTATAGACTAGACTATAGACTAGACTGTAGACTAGACTATAGACTAGACTATAGACTAGACTATAGACTAGACTATAGACTAGACTATAGACTAGACTATAGACTAGACTATAGACTAGACTATAGACTAGACTATAGACTAGACTATAGACTAGACTATAGACTAGACTATAGACTAGACTATAGACTAGACTATAGACTAGACTATAGACTAGACTATAGACTAGACTATAGACTAGACTATAGACTAGACTATAGACTAGACTATAGACTAGACTATAGACTAGACTATATAGACTATAGACTAGACTATAGACTAGACTATAGACTAGACTATAGACTAGACTATAGACTAGACTATAGACTATACTATAGACTAGACTATAGACTAGACTATAGACTCGACTATACTATATACTATAGACTATAACTAGCTATAGACTAGACTATAGACTAGACTATAGACTAGACTATAGGCTAGACCATAGACTAGACTATAGACTAGACTAGACTATAGACTAGACTAGACTAGACTATAGACTAGACTATAGACTAGACTATAGACTGGACTATAGACTAGACTATAGACTAGACTATAGACTGGACTATAGACTAGACTATAGACTAGACTATAGACTAGACTATAGACTAGACTATAGACTAGACTATAGACTAGACTATAGACTAGACTATAGACTAGACTATAGACTAGACTATAGACTAGATTATAGACTAGATTTAGACTAGACTATAGACTATACTAGACTAGACTATAGACTAGACTATAGTCTAGATTATAGACTAGACTATAGACTAGACTATAGACTAGACTATAGACTAGACTATAGACTAGACTATAGACTAGACTATAGACTAGACTATAGACTAGACTATAGACTAGACTATAGACTAGACTATAGACTAGACTATAGACTAGACTGTAGACTAGACTATAGACTAGACTATAGACTAGACTATAGACTAGACTATAGACTAGACTATAGACTAGACTATAGACTAGACTATAGACTAGACTATAGACTAGACTATAGACTAGACTATAGACTAGACTATAGACTAGACTATAGACTAGACTATAGACTAGACTATAGACTAGACTATAGACTAGACTATAGACTAGACTATAGACTAGACTATAGACTAGACTATAGACTAGACTATAGACTAGACTATAACTAGACTATAGACTAGACTATAGACTAGACTATAGACTAGACTATAGACTAGACTATAGACTAGACTATAGACTAGACTATAGACTAGACTATAGACTAGACTATAGACTAGACTATAGACGAGACTATAGACTAGACTATAGACTAGACTATAGACTAGACTATAGACTAGACTATAGACTACTAGACTACTATAGACTAGACTATAGACTAGACTATAGACTAGACTATAGACTAGACTAGACTAGACTAGACTAGACTAGACTAGACTATAGACTAGACTATAGACTAGACTATAGACTAGACTATAGACTAGACTATAGACTAGACTATAGACTAGACTATAGACTAGACTATAGACTACTTAGACTAGAATAATAGACTAGACTATAGACTAGACTATAGACTAGACTATAGACTAGACTATAGACTAGACTATGACTAGACTATAGACTAGACTATAGACTAGACTATAGACTAGACCTAGACTAGACTATAGACTAGACTATAGACTAGACTATAGAACTAGACTATAGACTAGACTATAGACTAGACTATAGACTAGACTATAGACTAGACTATAGACTAGACTATAGACTAGACGATAGACTAGACCTATAGACTAGACTATAGACTAGACTATAGACTAGACTATAGACTAGACTATAGACTAGACTATAGACTAGACCTATAGACTAGACTATAGACTAGACTATAGACTAGACTATAGACTAGACTATAGACTAGACTATAGACTAGACTATAGACTAGACTATAGACTAGACTATAGACTAGACTATAGACTAGACTATAGACTAGACTATAGACTAGACTATAGACTAGACTATAGACTAGATACTAGACTATAGACTAGACTAATAGACTAGACTATAGACTAGACTATAGACTAGACTATAGACTAGACTATAGACTAGACTATAGACTAGACTATAGACTAGACTATAGACTAGACTATAGACGAGACTATAGACTTAGACTATAGATAGACTATAGACTAGACTATAGACTAGACTATAGACTAGACTATAGACTAGACTATAGACTAGACTATAGACTAGACTATAGACTAGACTATAGACTAGACTATAGACTAGACTATAGACTAGACTATAGACTAGACTATAGACTAGACTATAGAGACTATAGACTGGACTATAGACTAGACATTGACTGGACTATAGACTAGACTATAGACTAGACTATAGACTAGACTATAGACTAGGCTATAGACTAGACTATAGACTAGACTATAGACAAGACTATTGACTAGGCTGTATACTAGACTATAGACTACTTTGTATTCTAGACTATAGACAATATATACTAGACTAGAGACTAGATTAGAGACTAGACTATAGCTATAGGCTGGACTCCCGATTAGACTATAGACAAGACTATAGACGAGACTACAGTCCAGATTATTGTCCTGGTTATGGACGAGACTATAGACTAGACTATAGACAAGACTATAGACTAGACTATAGACTAGACTATAGACTAGACTATAGACTAGACTATAGACTAGACTATAGACTAGACTATAGACTAGACTATAGACTGGACTATAGACTAGACTATAGACTGGACTATAGACTAGACTATAGACTAGACTATAGACTAGACTATAGACTAGACTATAGACTAGGCTATAGGCTAGACTATAGACTAGACTATAGACAAGACTATTGACTAGGCTGTATACTAGACTATAGACTACTTTGTAGACTAGACTATAGACAATATATACTAGACTAGAGACTAGATTAGAGTTATGGACGAGACTATAGACTAGAATAAAGTCCAGATTAAAAACTATATTGTAGACTATAAAGTCTCTATTTATAGATATCATGCACATATTTAGTTGTAAAAATAAATTAATGTCTATTATAATCTAATTTTTGCAACGAGTTTATTAAATTATTTATTACTACAACCCCATAGTGCCTTAAACTAAATAGTTGCTGATCGTCATCGATAAAAAAAATTACTGTTGTTAGAGAAATTGTTTTTCAGTCGTTTACTAAACGTTGAGCGGACAAGTGTAGTTTATTGCTTTATTATATTACACATTTTTTGTTATTTATTATTCTACCAGTTATTATCAAACTAAATTAATAAACAAAAAAAGTTTAGAAGAAATTAGTCATTATGACAAGTGAAATAAAAATATTGAATGAAAAACTGGAACATTTAAAACAATGGTTTAAAGAAAATCCCAAGTTACCCAATGAAATTAGTATGTAAATTAAAGATTATTCTAAAACTATGTATATAAATAAGTATAAGGAAATAAATATTATTTATCAGTTGTGTACATTGCCAAAGGTCAGTGTTAGAATTGCAAAATAATCTTTGTTATCCAAATGATTGATTCAGATGTGTGAGCTCCCCCTTATAGAGCTGAAACGTAGTTGGTGTTGATTTCTATTACTTTTTTGTTGTAATAGAAATATAATATAACAAATTTCTAATCAGATGTTTCAGTTTATTTGTACTTAGAACCCGTAGATAACAGTACGAGGTGTGTACTCAAGATTTCATGATAAATGTATTGTTCCCTAATGAAATGAAATAAAATATAAGGAAACTAACTAACTAACTAACTAACTAACTAACTAACTAACTAACTAACTAACTAACTAACTAACTAACTAACTAACTAACTAACTAACTAACTAACTAACTAACTAACTAACTAACTAACTAACTAACTAACTAACTAACTAACTAACTAACTAACTAACTAACTAACTAACTAACTAACTAACTAACTAACTAACTAACTAACTAACTAACTAACTAACTAACTAACTAACTAACTAACTAACTAACTAACTAACTAACTAACTAACTAACTAACTAACTAACTACTAACTAACTAACTAACTAACTAACTAACTAACTAACTAACTAACTAACTAACTAACTAACTAACTAACTAACTAACTAACTAACTAACTAACTAACTAACTAACTAACTAACTAACTAACTAACTAACTAACTAACTAACTAACTAACTAACTAACTAACTAACTAACTAACTAACTAACTAACTAACTAACTAACTAACTAACTAACTAACTAACTAACTAACTACTAACTACTAACTAACTAACTAACTAACTAACTAACTAACTACTAACTAACTAACTAACTACTAACTAACTAACTAACTAACTAACTAACTAACTAACTAACTAACTAACTAACTAACTAACTAACTAACTAACTACTAACTAACTACTAACTAACTAACTAACTAACTAACTAACTAACTAACTAACTAACTAACTAACTAACTAACTAACTAACTAACTAACTACTAACTAACTAACTAACTAACTAACTAACTAACTAACTAACTAACTAACTAACTAACTAACTAACTAACTAACTAACTAACTAACTAACTAACTAACTAACTAACTAACTAACTAACTAACTAACTAACTAACTAACTAACTAACTAACTAACTAACTAACTAACTAACTAACTAACTAACTAACTAACTAACTAACTAACTACTAACTAACTAACTAACTAACTAACTAACTAACTAACTAACTACTACTAACTAACTAACTAACTAACTAACTAACTAACTAACTAACTAACTAACTAACTAACTAACTAACTAACTAACTAACTAACTAACTAACTAACTAACTAACTAACTAACTAACTAACTAACTAACTAACTAACTAACTAACTACTAACTAACTAACTAACTAACTAACTACTAACTACTAACTAACTAACTAACTAACTAACTAACTAACTAACTAACTAACTAACTAACTAACTAACTAACTAACTAACTAACTAACTAACTAACTAACTAACTACTAACTAACTAACTAACTAACTAACTAACTAACTAACTAACTAACTAACTAACTAACTACTAACTAACTAACTAACTAACTAACTAACTAACTACTAACTAACTAACTAACTAACTAACTAACTAACTAACTAACTACTAACTAACTAACTAACTAACTAACTAACTAACTAACTAACTAACTAACTAACTAACTACTAACTAACTAACTAACTAACTAACTAACTAACTAACTAACTAACTAACTAACTACTAACTAACTAACTAACTAACTAACTACTAACTAACTAACTAACTAACTAACTACTAACTAACTAACTAACTAACTAACTAACTAACTAACTAACCTAACTACTACTAACTAACTACTACTACTAACTAACTAACTAACTACTAACTAACTAACTACTAACTAACTAACTACTACTAACTAACTAACTAACTAACTAACTAACTAACTAACTAACTACTAACTAACTAACTAACTAACTAACTACTAACTAACTAACTAACTAACTAACTACTACTAACTAACTAACTAACTACTAACTACTAACTAACTAACTAACTACTAACTAACTAACTAACTAACTAACTAACTAACTAACTACTAACTAACTAACTAACTAACTAACTAACTAACTAACTACTAACTAACTAACTAGCTAACTAACTATCTAACTAACTAACTACTATACTAACTAACTAACTATTGTAAGCAGAGTTTTTTATTGAAGTAAAAAATATTTGTTCACAAAAATACAATATTACTTGATACATATAAGTTAAGTTTAAACAAGTACAATTATTAAAAACATAACTTCAACACTTCCCCTTGTTTTAAATAACTACTTAATGTTTAAACGATCACATAAGAGTTTCAAACGAATTTTTGGTAACGGCTTAGTCAACATATCGGCTGCTTGATCTACAGTTGAAACTTGTTGCACCGACAAATAGCCATCAGTAACCATCTCGCGAATGAAAAAATGTTTAATTGCGATGTGTTTTGTTCTCTTGTGAAATTCAGGATTTTGAGCCAAACGAATTGCTGCCCAGCAAAAAATCTGAAATTTTTGGTAATAGCCAGTAGTTATTTCATACATTACTTGGTAATGAGTGTTCATTATCATCCACATTATTTTATTTAGCTGAATAGGTTATTACTGGTAAAGAACAAAACAATTTGGATTTGTTATGGCTCAATTGTCTAGGTCGTTTATTTAACAAACAGGGGGTTCGTGGTTCGAGCCCTGCTGGATACTGTTTATTTTTTTTCAAAATGACATTCATTTATATATTTTTGTAAAATGCCGTTCTCAAAATTACAAAAAGCAACATGTTAATGGAGCATCGAGTAAGCGGCTGGAGTGAGAAACACAGAAAACAACTGAATGCCTGGGTTCAAATCCCGGCCGAGAATTTTTTTATTTTTTGTTTTCTACATACAAAGTTGGCCCAAAATAACTAGCTATCACATAACATATTTGTAGGTTTATTTGTAACTAGTTATTTCGCAAAGTTTTGGTAATCAAATTAGTAACCATTTATTAATTTGTTTAAGGTAGGTACATATTATTTGAACCTCGTCGAACAAAAATAATTAGTTATTCACCCCAAAAGTAATTAGTTTCCACGTGATTCCAATATTACTTTCTAGATTACTAGGTAATGAAAATTTTTGCTGGGTGCTGTATTATCTATTTGAATACATGGTGTTTGATTGAAGTTAATTATGTCTTTAAAAAGTTTTGACAACCAAACTACTTCCTTTGCAGCTTCGTTAGCAGCAACAATTTCAGCTTCGGTAGTAGATGTTGATACCATTGCTTGCCTCTGACTTAACCATGATATGGTACCACCAGCATAAGTCACCACTACACCTGAAGTTGATCGACCAGTATGAATGCATCCGCCAAAATCAGCATCACTAAAGCATTCTAGTTTCTTAGGACCTTCTTTATTATAGATAATTCCAACATCTAAAGTTCCAGCTATATATCTAAATACTCTTTTTAGACGTTGTACATCTTCTTTTGTTGGCTTCTCTAAAGATCTTGACAAATAACCGACACTGTATGCTAGGTCTGGTCTTGTTCCCAGCATTAAGTACATCAAAGCACCAACTGCTTGTCTGTAAGGAAATTCAACTTCTTCTTCGTCTTTTTCTTTGTCATTTGTAATTTTCTCCATTGGTGTAGCAACTGGACGGCATTCAGAAAAGTTAAATTTACTTAATATTTTCTTGGCATATGCTTTTTGGTGAATCTTTATATATTCCTCCTTCTTCACTATCTCCAAACCAAGAAAATATGATGCATCTTTATGGACAATTTTAAATTCCTTTTTCTTTTCTTTAATAAAATCATTTAATTCATTTATGTTAGTAGCTGCTATTAAGCCATCGTCCACATATAAAGCAAGTATAAGTTTATTTCCATTCTTCTCCCTCACGTACAAACAAGTGTCAGCTGAACTATTTTTAAAACCAAGTTGTTTTATATAATTTCCTATTCTTTTATTCCAGCACCGTGGAGCTTGTTTAAGACCATATAAACTTCGTTTTAAATGACATACTCGATTCGTTCCGTCATCAAAACCTTCCGGTTGCTTCATATAGATATTTTCTTCTAACTCACCATACAAAAATGCTGTAGACACGTCAAATTGGGCCAAGTGTAAACCTTCAGTTGCGGCAATACTTAAAATTGAGCGAATAGTCGACATCTTTGCCACTGGACTAAATGTTTGATCGTAGTCGACACCCTTCATTTGTTTAAAACCTTTTATTACCAATCTAGCTTTGTACTTATCTATTGTACCATCTGCATTTGTTTTAATTTTATATACCCACTTTGCAGGAAGAGCTTTGTGACCATTTGGTAATTTTGAAAGTTCCCAAGTCTGGTTTTCCTTAAGCGAGTTCATTTCTGCATTCATAGCTTGTTTCCAATTTTCCTTTTCATCACTTCCAACAGCTTCTTTGTAGGTATTTGGGGTTTGGATTTTGTTTACATATTCCATAGACGTAAGTACAATATCATTTATATTATCAATGATAACTGTACGATTTCTTAAGCGTTTTGTATTTGGTTCATCGTTGTCGGTATCTTCTCGTAGCCTTTTACTGCCACGCGGTTCGGCATCTTGCACCGCATAATCGGAACTGCTATCCATGCTTAATGTTTCGTCTTCTGTTTGTTCACTTTGCGCTTCGGCATCTTGCTGCTCATCCTCAAAGCCTTCGAAATCTTCACAATCGCTTTCACTGTCGTAAAACTCATCTTCATTGTCTTCTTTTATTTTTATATTTATAAACTTTTTATTACTATTATTGTTTGTTTCGGTTATATTTTCACTATTATCCTCATATTTGCTGCAATTAGTAACTGTTTCTAAAAATTTGACATCTCTCGATAATTCAACACTGTTTTTATCTTTAATGAACACACGGTATCTCTCATCTCCATCATAACCAACTAGATATCCTTTAATAGCTTTCTTATCTAGTTTCTTTCGCTTTTGACTCGGTATATGAATGAAACATGATGATCCGATAATTCTCAGATGACTTATTCGAGGTTTCTTTCCGTGCCAAAGTTCAAATGGACTAACATCTTTGACAGAACTCTTTCCTGTACGATTTAGAATGTAAATTGCTGACTTGACAAATTCAGCCCATAAAGCATCAGGAAACTTAACTTCTTTGTTTGAATATTTAAATGTTCGCGCCATCTCTACTATAGTTCTATTTTCTCTCTCGGCTTTACCATTCTGTTGAGGAGTATATGGAGCAGTTATTTTATGATTAATACCATTAGCTTTGAATATTTTCTTTACATCATTACTAATAAACTCTCCACCATTATCACTTAGAACAGTTTTAATAGTGTGTCCTTGACTTTTTGCATTGGCTAGCATTTCTAATAGGGTATCCTTCACATCTGACTTATTTCTTATAATATATCCATACCTGTATTTTGTATAGTCGTCTTTATATACAACTAAATATTTAAATCCTTTAAATGAGGGCGGGAAAGGACCACACACATCGGTAGATATAAGTTCACCAGGACTTGTTGCTGTCTCACGTCTTCCAAATGGTAACCGGCACGATTTCCCATATACACATGATTCACATACTGTTTTATCTGTTTTAACTTTAAGACCAAACTCTTTTTGTAGTTTATTCATCACATGTTGTTTATTTTGATGTCCCCATCTTTCATGGTATATTTGTAAGAGCGATCGTTTATCAACAGCTATGTTCACTTTATTTGTTGTTATTGGAAGAATACTTGTTTTGTACAGCGATCCGCCTACTTCACGTTTTCCAGTTAAAACTATTTCATCGTTCACTTTGAAGTAACATTTTTGCGGAAATGATTTAAATTCACTTGTAGAAATTTTATCATGTGCTGCCAAAACTGAAAACAGATTCCTTGTAATTCCCGGAACATACCAAACATCTTCCAATTTAATAGTAATTTCTTTATTTTCGTTAATTTTTGATACAAATTCTATTGTGCCTTTTCCTACAGCCTGAAGAGTTTCTTTACCAGCAGCTTGAATGGAATGTGGTTCTTTAAAGGTTTCATATTCTATGAAAAATTCTGATGAATGTGTTACATGTTTTGTAGCACCATTATCTACCCACCAATCCATTTTTGAAATTACAACATTTGCTTCTGCTGTCAGTGACTGAAGTGCAACGTTAGAATGTTCAACCTTTTCCTTCTGAAGCTTCCCAGCAAAAAATCTGAAATTTTTGGTAATAGCCAGTAGTTATTTCATACATTACTTGGTAATGAGTGTTCATTATCATACACATTATTTTATTTAGCTGAATAGGTTATTACTGGTAAAGAACACAACAATTTGGATTTGTTATGGCTCAATTGTCTAGGTCGTTTATTTAACAAACAGGGGGTTCGTGGTTCGAGCCCTGCTGGATACTGTTTATTTTTTTTCAAAATGACATTCATTTATATATTTTTGTAAAATGCCGTTCTCAAAATTACAAAAAGCAACATGTTAATGGAGCATCGAGTAAGCGGCTGGAGTGAGAAACACAGAAAACAACTGAATGCCTGGGTTCAAATCCCGGCCGAGAATTTTTTTATTTTTTGTTTTCTACATACAAAGTCGGCCCAAAATAACTAGCTATCACATAACATATTTGTAGGTTTATTTGTAACTAGTTATTTCGCAAAGTTTTTGTAATCAAATTAGTAACCATTTATTAATTTGTTTAAGGTAGGTACATATTATTTGAACCTCGTCGAACAAAAATAATTAGTTATTCACCCCAAAAGTAATTAGTTTCCACGAGATTCCAATATTACTTTCTAGATTACTAGGTAATGAAAATTTTTGCTGGGTTGTTTGGTTTTCCGTCTGATATCCATTTGCGGCATTCTTTTAACCAGTGTCCTTTCTTTTTACAATAATGACAAGTATCTTCTTTCTTGTTGTTTGATTTGAAATTCTTTTTACGATGAAATTCTTTTCGTTGGTTTACCATCAATGCTTCTTCATTATCAATTTCACCTTTATTTAAATTTCTTTCAAATAAACATAATTGCATAATCAATTCATCAACTGTTTTATCCTCGTCTCGGGTAAGCATCATCCAACTTGATTTGAACATCTCAAACGAACTTGGTAAAACATATAGAATTTTACATACCAATAACAGATCCGGCAATGTATGTTCATTTTTCAACCTTAAACCATTATTTATTTCATTAAATAAATTCTTTAATTTTGAAATATGTGTTGAAACGTCTTCTTTATTGTTCCATTGAAAAGAAAAAAGTTCCGTACACATCTTAAAGAGTTGATCTTTGGAAGTTGCTTCGTATTGCTGTTTTAAAGCTTCCCACATTTCAAAAGCAGAATCCTTGTCCATTATTTTCTGATATATTTCATCACTAATTGTACTCGTGATGATGCTTTTTGCATAGCAATTGGCTTTTCTAAATAGTTCACATTGCTTTTTGTGTTCTCTTTGTTGTGATTCGGTCGCCAGGTTTTCAAGAGGCTGCGGCTTGACTAGCTTATGCTCAACTACATCCAGCGCACCTTCATAAAATTCGAAAAGGTCTCTAACCTTCCTTTTCCATATAGGCCAGTCGGACTCACCAGATAATTGTTTTATATTTTTGCAGAATTCCATTTCATGAATCTTGAGTTATCTCGTATCTTGAGTTGTCTTGATTCTTGAATAATCTTGAGTCTTGAATAATCTTGAGTCTTGAATAATCTTGGGTCTTGAATAATCTAGCTAATTATTCACACACAAATTATTTTTCAAAAAAATTTCTTTCAATTTTTTTTAATTAATAAATTTCTTAATTTAAATTTCTATGACTTCTGGGCACATAACCTATTGTAAGCAGAGTTTTTTATTGAAGTAAAAAATATTTGTTCACAAAAATACAATATTACTTGATACATATAAGTTAAGTTTAAACAAGTACAATTATTAAAAACATAACTTCAACACTAACTAACACGATTGTTAGATTTTCTGAACGTTTTTCAGCCAAAGTTGTAGATCTGTCAACCGTGTATACATATAAAAATGTATATACAGCTTAAGTCACAGTTTTGGAAGTACTTCGTTTTATTTTTGCTGGGAATCCAATCTATAAACAAAATCTGAAAGACATCTTATCCGATATAATTTCAGTATCAAAAACATATCCACATTTTAAAGAGTTTTGCCCAATTTAACATAAATGTCCAAAATCCAATAATTCACAATGTGATTTTTTGATTATTTTAACTGATTTAAAAAATATAAATTTAATTGATAATTTTATTTCCATTTTAGACTCTACTCTTTTAAGACGTTTTCTGAAATGCATGAATGGCGATATCGAAGATACCAAAGAGTTATTGGAACTCAATTATCAATTGAGAAATAAAAGTGCACATTTGTTCATTAATCGAGATCCCTGTGATGAATTGACACAGAATTCTTTTCAGGCAGTGTAAGTAGAAAGATCAAAAAGAACTTCGAAAACACCCAATGACGGGTCCGCAATATATCAAAACTTACCCAAATGATAGCAAAGTATTACAAATAACGAGCAATTTTTTAACTATTAACAGAGACATGGTGCCACTACCCGGTGTAACACCCGAAAATTATAAAATCTTATGTTTTCGTTTAATCGAGAAAGATATAAAAGCGGTATGTAGTTCTTGAACTTCTAGAAATAAGTTTTTATATTAAACTAAATACTCACTCTTTACCAGCAAAATAGCATAGAAGAATGTAAAGCTTTCTTTCTAATGAACGATGCACGTTTCACATATTCCGATGTGGAAGAGGATTTTACCAACGATTCGGAAGTCGAGGATATGGATTCATTGGCAAGTGGTGAAATTCATATAGTAGATATAGGCAATTATAGTTTACGTCATATGGCGAACATGTCATTGATGACCATGCGTACCTATATGAACTTCTTGCAGCATGCCTATCCGGTACGTTTAAAGGCCACACATGTTATAAATTGTCCGCCATTTCTAAATCGTATGGTGGCAATAACAAGACCATTTATACACGAAGAAGTATTTAAAATGGTGGGTTAAATTAGTGATTAAATAAATTTCAGAATTATTTTGTACTAAAATATAAATTTTATTCCAGATTCATTTTCACACCGAGGGCATTGAAAGTCTTTATGAACACGTGCCCCGCAATATGTTGCCCTTGGAATTTGGTGGCCAGGCGGAGTCTTTAAGTGTTATTAAGACCAAATGGTGGGATATATTAATTAAGAAAAGGTTAGTAATCGCTATATAAATAAAAATCAAATTTAATCTAATATTAGTCTTATATTTCAGAGATTATCTTATTGATCCCAATCATTGGGTTATTGCTAAAAGTGAGACTAAAAGTGGTTGGTTATGGTGGTAAATTTTTGGATTTTTTAGTAAATATGTATTTGTAATAGATTTTGTATAAATAAAAGTTGTGATATTTTAAAAATTTCGTTAATATCTAAAAAAAGATAAAAATTCTTTAAACTATTCGGTCCATTCTAAAACATGCAAGATATAATATCATTCGGCCACTTAGATTAATAAAACTGTAGGTAGGATTTGTTAGTAGTCAAGTAGAGTACTCTATTTTGGACCACTAAAGTCGCTCGCCAGATATGTATATTATTGTAAATCATTAGACCCAGTCTGTAGATGTGGGAAATCTCAGTTGGTCACTAACTTTAGTTCCAGATAGCCCATTAAAGGATGATATGAAGATGAAATTAGTTTCTCTTGGTGGCTAGAGCGGGGCATTTATAGAGAAAATGGAAGACCGTTTCTTCCTTTTCCCTGTCCTTGCAACTGCGACAGTATTCAGCACCCAGTTAATACTACCAGCAATATCGAATATATTATAAGGTGAAGTCATTTCATTTTGCGTTGAATTCATGGAATTGATTTTGGGTTGATTGGTTGTTTATGAGAGAAAATTATTTTTAAATGGAGTTTGACAGCTTATGGCTAAATGTTCTTGAACAAAAAACTATCAGCTGTTGAAATGACTTCGCCTTATTAGTTGCGCCATGGGGCGACCTTTGTTGTTAATGTTTCCAACTATTAATTGCAGGCGTATTAACCAAAGCCTTAAGTTCTTATCTATTAACTACGATCACTTATTTATATATTTATTTATTGATCATATTACTACCCCATATACATATTTATCTGTCTGATTATTGCTACCTAAGTAATGGCAGTTAATACCAAAATAAAAGTTTTACTAACTTTATTAATGAGATTAGCTAAACTCTTATCAATTTGTTACTAATTGCAAACATTCTTATAGAGGGAAACAAAACTGATATAGACAAAAGTTAAAGTTAATCGCACTTTAAATATTCGGGCTTGGAGTTATGGAAAATCTTATAAAGCACCTTTTAAAAAAAATCGACTATAATTTAGACGAAAGACTTGACTATAGACTAGATTATATAATAGACTATGGAATAAACCATAGACTAGACTACGGGCTAGACTATAGCCTAGACTATAAACCAAACTATAGAATTAACTGTTGAATAGACTATAGAATTGACTTTAGAATTGACTGTAGACTATAGACTAGACTATAGACTACACTATAGACTAGAATATAAAATATACTATAGACTAGACTATAGACTAGACTATAGACTATAGCTAGACTATAGACTAGACTATAGACTAGACTATAGACTAGACTATAGACTAGACTATAGACTAGACTATAGACTAGACTATAGACTAGACTATAGACTAGACTATAGACTAGACTATAGACTAGACTATAGACTAGACTATAGACTAGACTATAGACTAGACTATAGACTAGACTATAGACTAGACTATAGACTAGACTATAGACTAGACTATAGACTAGACTATAGACTAGACTATAGACTAGACTATAGACTAGACTATAGACTAGACTATAGACCTAGACTATAGACTAGACTATAGACTAGGACTATAGACTAGACTATAGACTAGACTATAGACTAGACTATAGACTAGACTATAGACTAGACTATAGACTAGACTATAGACTAGACTATAGACTAGACTATAGACTAGACTATAGACTAGACTATAGACTAGACTATAGACTAGACTATAGACTAGACTATAGACTAGACTATAGACTAGACTATAGACTAGACTATAGACTAGACTATAGACTAGACTATAGACTAGACTATAGACTAGACTATAGACTAGACTATAGACTAGACTATAGACTAGACTATAGACTAGACTATAGACTAGACTATAGACTAGACTATAGACTAGACTATAGACTAGACTATAGACTAGACTATAGACTAGACTATAGACTAGACTATAGACTAGACTATAGACTAGACTATAGACTAGACTATAGACTAGACTATAGACTAGACTATAGACTAGACTATAGACTAGACTATAGACTAGACTATAGACTATAGACTAGACTATAGTCTAGTCTATAGTCTAGTCTATAGTCTAGTCTATAGTCTAGACTATTGACTAGACTATAGACTAGACTATTGACTAGACTATAGACAAGCCTATAGACAAGACTATAGACAAGCCTATAGACAAGATAATAGACTTGACTATAGACCAGAATACAGACTAGACTATAGACTAGATCATAGACTAGACTAGACTTTAGGCTATAGACTAGACTATAGGTTATAGACTAGACTATATACTAGACAATAGACTAGACTATAGATTATACTATATACTAGACTATTGGCTACACTACAGACTAGATTATAGACAAGACTATTAACTAGATTATAGAATAAACTATTGACTAGACTATAGACTAGACTATTGACTATATAGCCTAGATTATAGACTGGACTATAGAGTAGACTATAGACTATAATATAGACATGGCTATAGGCAAAAGTTAGTTATTTGGAAAAGGAATCATGGTCGTTTTGTCAAAAAGAACTACTACTACTTCCATGTCTGGTTATTAACATATGTTATAATAAGAGTGAGAGTTAATATTATGTTAACAAAACTTTAACATAACATAAACAATGTTAACTCAACACTAAAATAGAGCTGCCATGCGCAAATAAAAACAAATGAAGAGAAATACAATCGATAACAAAAACATAAACAATGAAAATAACAACAAAATGCATACATATACTTACATACAGATATGTATATCTATGGGTCTGATTGTATTTAGATATGTTATTTTCAAGTTTAATTAATCGATTCGATAGCATGGCTGGCAACACTTATCCGATACGCATATTAATTTTTTAGCAAATGCAGCATTTAATGGCCACTCTCAAACTCACTCACTGACTGTCTCACTAGTTGTTTGTTGTTGCTTGTTTAGTCAAGCATTAAAAAAAACCAAGTGAGTAGCGAGTAAATTAATGGCAACAGAAAAACAGCAGACAAAATATGTTGTATGTAGAAAATTGCCAAAGAAACGCAACAGTTTCAGTTGGAGAACAGAAATCAATTGGTGTAGAACTCTATGCAGTGGATGTAGTGCAAATTTCCAATTTATTTACATATTTTTTATGTGTATCCAATAAAAACAATTTAATATACATAACAAAATATTATAAATAAGTTTTAACACAAACAAAACAAAAATTTATGCAAACAAGTGTTATTTTTTAAAGAAATTTCAAATAAAAGTTTGTTGGTGTTTTTTTAATTTATTCTTAAAATACTTGGGAAAAAACCCAAAAGTTTAAAACAAACAATGGCCAACATGTCCAGCCATAAAGATGAAGATTATGAAAAAAATATTGATAATTTGCAGCAATGGTTTGAGGAAAATAAAAATTTACCCAAACAAATTGGTAAGTTAACCCATTAATAGAGGAGATAAGAAGTTAAAAAATTTTGTTTGTTTGTTGTTGCTTTGATAATGGTGAAATTTGCAAAACTTGTTTTGCTTTGTTTTTATAACGTTTTCCATTTTCATTTAAATCTAACGGTAATAATTACCATAAATTAAGCGCCAAAACCAGTTTAGTGATGCTAATTACCCTAGAAATAATAACAAAATTAGAATAACAAAAAACTGAAAGTAATCGTTTTTAATCGATATTGCTGTAAGTTGAACTAATATGCCAGCATGCAGCAGCACGTGCAGCAGATACATACAAAATTTGTTTTAATTTTTACACATCGTCATGTCATGACATTTTAAATTGTCAGTGTTACATATAAAAGAAAAAAAATGCGTTAATTGATCTTCTTTGTGGTTTGTTTATAAAAATATTTATAGATATTTATTCCATGTATGTACATACGTAAATTGTCTTTCGTTGATATGCTGTTTTTGTTTGTTTCTTATAAATGTTTTTATTTTTATTAAACAACAGCTGTGTATGTTTATTTTCATCGTATGAATCTTTCTTCCTCCTACAATATGACTTGCCAATTGTAGTTCATTAACATTTTACTGTGTGAAATTTAACATAATATTTTAAAAATAACATACAAAATAAAAATTTTTATAAACAAATAAAATTACCATGCAACTTTGCCGCTATTTTTGAAATTTTATCGTTACTATTTATCTCTGTAGTTAAATAATAAAAAAACTAGACTTTAGACTAGACTAGACTATAGACTAGACTATAGACTAGACTATAGACTAGACTATAGACTAGACTATAGACTCGACTATAGACTAGACTATAGACTAGACTATAGACTAGACTATAGACTAGACTATAGACTAGACTATAGACTAGACTATAGACTAGACTATAGACTAGACTATAGACTAGACTATAGACTAGACTATAGACTAGACTATAGACTAGACTATAGACTAGACTATAGACTAGACTATAGACAGACTATAGACTAGACTATAGACCTAGACTGTAGACTAGACTATAGACTAGACTATAGACTAGCCTAGACTGTAGACTAGACTATAGACTAGACTATAGACTAGACTATAGACTAGACTATAGACTAGACTATAGACTAGACTATAGACTAGACTATAGACTAGACTATAGACTAGACTATAGACTAGACTATAGACTAGACTATAGACTAGACTATAGACTAGACTAGACTATAGACTAGACTATAGACTAGACTATAGACTAGACTATAGACTAGACTATAGACTAGACTATAGACTAGACTATAGACTAGACTATAGACTAGGCTATAGACTAGACTATAGACTAGACTATAGACTAGACTATAGACTAGACTATAGACTAGACTATAGACTAGACTATAGACTAGACTATAGACTAGACTATAGACTAGGCTATAGATTAGACTATAGACTAGACTATAGACTAGACTATAGACTAGACTATAGACTAGACTATAGACTAGACTATAGACTAGACTATAGACTAGACTATAGACTAGACTATAGACTAGACTATAGACTAGACTATAGACTAGACTATAGACTAGACTATAGACTAGACTATAGACTAGACTATAGACTAGACTATAGACTAGACTATAGACTAGACTATAGACTAGACTATAGACTAGACTATAGACTAGACTATAGACTAGACTATAGACTAGACTATAGACTAGACTATAGACTAGACTATAGACTAGACTATAGACTAGACTATAGACTAGACTATAGACTAGACTATAGACTAGACTATAGACTAGACTATAGACTAGACTATAGACTAGACTATAGACTAGACTATAGACTAGACTATAGACTAGACTATAGACTAGACTATAGACTAGACTATAGACTAGACTATAGACTAGACTATAGACTAGACTATAGACTAGACTATAGACTAGACTATAGACTAGACTATAGACTAGACTATAGACTAGACTATAGACTAGACTATAGACTAGACTATAGACTAGACTATAGACTAGACTATAGACTAGACTATAGACTAGACTATAGACTAGACTATAGACTAGACTATAGACTAGACTATAGACTAGACTATAGACTAGACTATAGACTAGACTATAGACTAGACTATAGACTAGACTATAGACTAGACTATAGACTAGACTATAGACTAGACTATAGACTAGACTATAGACTAGACTATAGACTAGACTATAGACTAGACTATAGACTAGACTATAGACTAGACTATAGACTAGACTATAGACTAGACTATAGACTAGACTATAGACTAGACTATAGACTAGACTATAGACTAGACTATAGACTAGACTATAGACTAGACTATAGACTAGACTATAGACTAGACTATAGACTAGACTATAGACTAGACTATAGACTAGACTATAGACTAGACTATAGACTAGACTATAGACTAGACTATAGACTAGACTATAGACTAGACTATAGACTAGACTATAGACTAGACTATAGACTAGACTATAGACTAGACTATAGACTAGACTATAGACTAGACTATAGACTAGACTATAGACTAGACTATAGACTAGACTATAGACTAGACTATAGACTAGACTATAGACTAGACTATAGACTAGACTATAGACTAGACTATAGACTAGACTATAGACTAGACTATAGACTAGACTATAGACTAGACTATAGACTAGACTATAGACTAGACTATAGAGACTAGACTATAGACGAGACTACTAGACTATACTAGACTATAGACTAGACTATAGACTAGGACTATAGACTAGACTATAGACTAACTATAGACTACATAGACCTAGACTATAGACTAGACTATAGACTAGACTATAGACTAGACTATAGACTAGACTATAGACTAGACTATAGACTAGACTATAGACTAGACTATAGACTAGACTATAGACTAGACTATAGACTAGACTATAGACTAGACTATAGACTAGACTATAGACTAGACTATAGACTAGACTATAGACTAGACTATAGACTAGACTATAGACTAGACTATAGACTAGACTAGTAGACTAGACTATAGACTAGACTATAGACTAGACTATAGACTAGACTATAGACTAGACTATAGACTAGACTATAGACTAGACTATAGACTAGACTATAGACTAGACTATAGACTAGACTATAGACTAGACTATAGACTAGACTATAGACTAGACTATAGACTAGACTATAGACTAGACTATAGACTAGAACTATAGACTAGACTATAGACTAGACTATAGACTAGACTATAGACTAGACTATAGACTAGACTATAGACTAGACTATAGACTAGACTATAGACTAGACTATAGACTAGACTAATAGACTAGACTATAGACTAGACTATAGACTAGACTATAGACTAGACTATAGACTAGACTATAGACTAGACTATAGACGAGACTATAGACTAGACTATAGACTAGACTATAGACTAGACTATAGACTAGACTATAGACTAGACTATAGACTAGACTATAGACTAGACTATAGCTAGACTATATACTAGACTATAGACTAGGCTATAGACTAGACTATAGACTAGACTATAACTATAAATAAAAATGTTTTAAAGAAGTAAACTATATAATTCAGTTTTTCAAAAGTTTACGTCATATCTGTAATAGGTATTAATAAATTGTTACCTTTAAGAGCAAAATTCACTTTTATTTATTTATTGAAACGTTTGATTTTTTTATGCAAATTTCAAATTGTTTATTTCTTTTTTTTTATAATTATACATTTTCTATGGCAATTTATTATATTAATAATTATATTTTAATTGCATTTTGTTAGCAAAAACGAACTTGTACGGAATAATTTATTGCAAATAAGAGCTTAATTTGTAACTAAAGATATCAAAATGTTTGCAACGTTTTCAGAATCGTTTATCAATATGGGTTTTTAATGGAAATGAACAGTTGTGTAATAAAATTGAACCATAACTTGCTTTATAATTTGCTTATTAAAAATAAAAAGAATCTGAGGTATTTTTTATGGATGTTATATAAGCAAAATCGTTAGAAAGAGGAAACTATTATTTTTTAATAAGTTTCTGACGTTATTGAATACCACTGTTACCCCCTACTTTCTGCTATCGATCTAAGAAACATCTATTAAAAATTCTAAACAAGAAATCGAATATCACTTTAGTTTTCTCAATAAAGAGAAAGCTTGTGTGGACCCAGATTGGGGTTTAATGTGAATTATATTAACAGAAATTTTTACTCTTTCCAGATCGTCTCCTATTAGAACGTTTCTATTTATGTATGTATAAAGATGTAGAAGAAACCAAGAAATTAATTGAAGTTAATTATGCGATAAGAAATAAATGTCCACATATCTTTATAAATCGGGACCCCACAGATGAAGACAGTCAAAGAACATTTGAATATGCGTAAATATTTATCCCAACATTTAAAAGAAAATCTATATAACAATTTTAATAACAAAATTTTAGAGATATGGTGCCACTACCAGGTCTAACACCGGAAAAATATCGCATAACCTGCTTCCGATTATGTGATCCAGATCCACGAAAGGTATTAGACTGTTAATATTAAAAAAAATATTCATAATTTTTTAAATTTTATTTAAAAAACTAGATGCATCATACCGAAGATACCAAGGCCTTCATAATGATCACCGATTGTCGTTTTTCAATGCCAGATCTAACAGATGGTAATGCTACAATGCTTTCAGAGGGTGAAGTACAAATTTTCGACATGACTGGTTATAGCATGAAGCACGCTACTCGTCTATCGATAAGCACTTTACGTACATATTTGAAATTTCTACAGCAAGCATTTCCCGTGCGTATCAAAGCCATGCATATGATTAATTGTCCCTCGTATTTGGATCGCTTGATTAGTGTGGTAAAGCCATTTATCAATAAAGACGTATTTAATATGGTGGGTTTTAAGTGGAATTTTTATTTTAAAGCAGTAATTTCAATGAACAATTTACAATATCTAGATGCATTTTCATACAACGGGCATTGAAACTTTGTACGAACATGTTCCTAAAGAACTTTTGCCCGAGGAATATGGTGGTCAGGCGGGTAAATTGACAGATTTAAAAGAAGATTTTATGCAATTGATGTTTAAGAAAAGGTAAATACTCATTTTTATATTGAAGCCAAAATTATATACAATATTTATTCTTTCATAATTTATTTTTAATTTCAGAGATTATCTAATGGATCCAAATCATTGGAAAATAGAGTCATTATAATTTTACAAATGTTACTTAAATGAAAAATTGTTTTATTACAAAAAAGTTACTACTTTTGATCTGTATTTATTGGGGCTTTTATTTTTATTATACTTCCATTGTAATTTTTAATAATCTTAAATGTTATTTCAGGGGTTTATGTGCATTAAAGTTTATTTACAAATTTGTGTAAAAGTATTAAAATAAAAACGTTTAAAATAAATGTTACAAAATATTATATTGCAAAATTGACATCGTATTTTATTCTCAACATTTTTTTCAGGATTCATATATAGTTAGTTAGATATTAGTTAGGTTAGCTAGTTAGTTAGTTAGTTAGTTAGAGTAGTTGTTAGTAGTTAGTTAGTTAGTTAGTTAGTTAGGTTTAGTTCTTTAGTTAGTTCGTTAGTTAGTTTCGTTCGTTCTTAGTTAGTTCTGTTAGTTAGTTCGTTTCTTCGTCGTTAGTTAGTTCCGTTAGTATAGTTATGTTCGTTAGTTAGTTCGTTCGTTAGTTAGTTCAGTTCGTTGTTGTTAGTTAGTTATTTATTTCTTTCGTTCGTTCGTTCGATTCGTTCGTTCCTGTTCGTTTTCGTTCGTTCGTTCGTTCGTTCGTTCGTTTCGTTCGTTCGTTCGTTCGTTCGTTAGTTCGTTTCGTTTCGTTTTCGTTTCGTTCGTTCTTGTTCGTTCGTTCGTTCGTTTCGTTCGTTCGTTCGTTCGTTCGTTCGTTCGTTCGTTCTTCGTTCGTTCGTTCGTTCGTTCGTTCGTTCGTTCGTTCGTTCGTTTGTTCGTTTCGTTCGTTCGTTCGTTCGTTCGTTCGTTCGTTCGTTCGTTCGTTCGTTCGTTTCGTTTCGTTCGTTCGTTCGTTCGTTCGTTCGTTCGTTCGTTCTTTCGTTCGTTCGTTCGTTCGTTCGTTCGTTTCGTTCGTTCGTTCGTTCGTTCGTTCGTTCGTTCGTTCGTTCGTTCGTTCGTTTCGTTCGTTCGTTCGTTCGTTCGTTCGTTCGTTCGTTCGTTCGTTCGTTCGTTCGTTCGTTCGTTCGTTCGTTTCGTTCGTTCGTTCGTTTCGTTCGTTCGTTCGTTCTTTCGTTCGTCGTTCGTTCGTTTCGTTCGTTCGTTTCGTCTCTCGTCTCGTCTCTCGTCTCGTCTCTCGTCCTCGTCTCTCGTCTCGTCTCGTCTAGTCTCCGTCTCGTCGTCTCTCTCGTCTCTAGTCCTCGTCTATCTCTCGTCTATAGTCTAGTCTATAGTCTAGTCTATAGTCTAGTCTATAGTCTAGTCTATAGTCTAGTCTATAGTCTAGTCTATAGTATAGTCTATAGTCTAGTCTATAGTCTAGTCTATAGTCTAGTCTATAATCTAGTCTATAGTCTAGTCTATAGTCTAGTCTATAATCTAGTCTATAGTCTAGTCTATAGTCTAGTCTATAGTCTAGTCTAGTCTATAGTCTAGTCTATAGTCTAGTCTATAGTCTAGTCTATAGTCTAGTCTATAGTCTAGTCTATAGTCTAGTCTATAGTCTAGTCTATAGTCTAGTCTATAGTCTAGTCTATAGTCTAGTCTATAGTCTAGTCTATAGTCTAGTCTATAGTCTAGTCTATCTAGTCTAGTCTATAGTCTAGTCTATAGTCTAGTCTATAGTCTAGTCTATAGTCTAGTCTATAGTCTAGTCTATAGTCTAGTCTATAGTCTAGTCTATAGTCTAGTCTATAGTCTAATCTATAGTCTAGTCTATAGTCTAGTCTATAGTCTAGTCTATAGTCTAGTCTATAGTCTAGTCTATAGTCTAGTCCATAGTCTAGTCTATAGTCTAGTCCTATAGTCTAGTCTATAGTCTAGTCTATAGTCTTGTCTATAGTCTAGTCTTTAGTCTAGTCTATAGTCTAGTCTATAGTCTAGTCTATAGTCTAGTCTATAGTCTGGTCTATAGTCTACTCTATAGTCTAGTTAATAATCTATTTCATAGTCTACTCTCATGTATAGTATGGTCTATATGCTAACCTAATGTTTAGAGTTGAGTCAATGACATTGTTTATTGTTTACACACCATCTGGCAACTCTTTGTAATCGAACAGTTTCTACATACCAACTGTTATAAACACAAATTCAACTCTGTAGTTTTCCAAATAAACCATAATGCTTACATATTATTTAAAATAAAAACGTTAAATAACTAAAATAAAACAAAAACTGATTTCTGATAACACATTTTGGAAAATTTTGAATAAAATGTAATAAGGTGTGCATTATAAATGTTTAGAGTTATTTATTGCGTCCATACTCGAATGTATTTGCCATTTAACGGTTAAACAGAAAACATGGTAGCAGTTAGATGGAAAATTTTAAAAAAGTTTTTTTTTAAAATTAAGATATTGTTTCTTTTGGATTGGTAAAACAATTGCTTAAATCAATTTATTATATTTTTTATTGTTTAATACATACAAATAATATATTTAGATTAATATAATAAAAAGAATGCTTTTATCTCATAAAACGATCAATAATACTTATTAAAGTCAGTTTTAAATATATTTTAGTAGCAAAAATGTAAAAATCACTTATTTCCTATATGAAATCGCTAAAAACAAAAAAACGCTACTTTAAATAAAAAAATCACCACATTAGCTTGACCGAAATTGAATAGCAAAACAAAACAACAAAAAAATTTTGACATTTCTACTTTGACACTTGATTAGTGGCAAAACGCTGCTGCAGCACCACAATTCATTGAAAATTTGTCCACTGGAGCAGATTCTCTAAGGAAATTGTCTGCAAAATGGCATCCGTAATGAATACCTATAAATTGGTACAAAAATTAAGTGCCACCAATCCCGCTTTGCTGCGTCAAGCTGTCAGAAGCAGTAAGTATTTAGAATGGTTTGCTAAATTTGAAGTAAATGTATAGTTTACGTAACTGCAAATGTTAATATTGTTGTTTTTTACTTTGCTTTTTTTAGTGGCCGGTTGGAATAAGGATTATAAACCAGCTGGTATTCCTAAAACCGAGGAAGAGCATTTAGCTGCTGCCAAAAAATACCATTTACTGCCCGAAGAATACAAACCTTATGCCGATAATGGTTTGGGTTATGGTGACTATCCCAAATTGGAAGGTGGTTTAGGTATTGAAGCCCGTGATCCCTACTATCCATATGATTTTCCAGAATTGAAGCGTAATTTGCATGAAACTGTAAGTTGATTGATATATTTAATAGATTTTAGTGATTTGCGGATGTGAAAGCAAATGAAGTTAGTTTTTATATGGTCCGAAGATTTGAGCAGCATGAAAAATTACCATACACTGTGTGAAGATATAAATAGTTTAAATTCTGAATACTTTATAGATAATTATCAGTATTTTTAAAAGTATTGTTAAAAGATACATAGAAAAGGCCTCTCCAAAAAATTATCAAGAAGTCTCTATTGAAAAGTTGAGAAGGACCCTTCTTCTATTAAAAATGCTTCCTTAATTCATATCTGATATGTATAAGACTCTTTGTAAAAGACGACTTTTCTATAGAAAACGCAGTTAGTTTTTAGTTTTCACAGAAAAAGTCTCTTTAGGAAAGACTCTTTCTAAGGAAAACTATTTTTAGAAAGGAGTCTTCCATAGGAAGACTTTTTCTATAGAAAAAGACTCTTTAGAGAAGACTCCGTTTCTATAGAAAAAGTTACTTTAGAAAAGACTCTTTTTCTATAGGAAAAGTATCTTTTCTAAAAGTCTCTTTAGAAAAGTTACTTTTTCTATGAAAAAGTCTCTTTAGAAAAGGCTTTTTTTTTCTATAGAAAAGGTCTCTTTAGAAAAGACGCTTTTTGTATAGAAAAAGTCTCTCTAGAAAATACAATTTTTCTATAGATAAGTCTCTTTAGAAAAGACTCTTATACTATAGACTCATTATTATTCTTTACAAGAGAATCCTTTCCTTTAGAAAAAGTATCTTTAGGTAAGAGTTTTTTCCTATAGGAAGACATTTTAGAAAGTCTATATTCAATAGAGAAAGTCTCTTTAGATAAGACTTAAGGAAGCATTTAATAGAAATATTCTTTTAAAATGACTCCTATTCTATAGAAAAAGTCTGCTTGCCATAGACTAAGTTTATTTATAAAAAGTTTCTTTACAGAAGACT